>NW_013952811.1:455507-458571 GCF_001266775.1 Austrofundulus limnaeus
TAAAATATTAATAATAGGAACAACTTTTGAARTTAAACATTTGAAAAACTCTTAAAGAGATGATTTGAATTTACTAAAATTGGACTCAGTGTGTTTTGAGAAAAATGATCTATTGTAGATAGCTAACAGCTAGTTTGAAAGGGCCCAAAGCTAATGGGAATTGCTTCTGTCCTAAAACAGTTCAGAGTTTAGAAAAAAACAGCAATTTATAAGAACACAATGTTATTGAATGTACCTAGACTCCATTTCTTGTTTTGAAGAAAGATAAGAAGTAAAATGTGACCGATCACATCAAACTGAGGGTTAAGTCAAATTTGGTCAAAATAACCTGAGTACAYTTTCAAATTTCTGGCTTTTTAAACTATATTTTGATACCTGGATCTCCCTGACACCTCCAAAGGTATGCCTTGCTTTGTCTTTCTAGGATAACTCATTAATGTTTGGTCTGAATCCTATTTTTAGGTTATTCTAATGGGAATATTTTAAATGTAATTTTAAATGGAAACCTCAAACAGTTTTTGTGTATTACRATTTCCTGGAAAGAAAACAAAACTTTGCTATATTGCAAGGGAAAGAACAAAAATGTAAGGCTTTTCTGCTCAAAATCATGTATTTTGTAGCCACTACACAAAAAATGGCTTAAAAATGTTTTGAAATTATAATTCGGATATTTTATTGGCCCACAGATAAGTTGTTTGTTTATTATACTGCATTTTGACGAAATGCAACTGTTGCAAATATTTTAACTAATGCACTACATCTTACTATTTCTCTACATACCACTTTAGGTCTTAATTCTTGGTTTGATGTGCTAGGTCACAAAAGTCTTCAAAAACAAAACAGGAAATCCAGTTTGCTTTCTGTCAAACTGTTAAGTTTTGAGAAAAGCATGTTGTTAATATTGGTGTTACTGCCATCTAGTGGCACAGCCTGGGTATTTTAGCATTTGGCTTTTTTTCTGGTCAGTAAAAAAAATGCAAACATAAAAAATAAATCTGTTTAAAACGTCCAGAGAGGTGATATTGTAAATATTGTAAAAATATGTACTTTATATATTTGAGTCTGTGTGAATAATTTGAATTCAATTATTTAGTTTAAACTCAGGCACCCAATACTTAAATAATTATTTCACTCTGAAATAAGAACATTTAAAATAAATTATTAAAAATCTGAAATGAATATGACACATATGTCTTGTATGCAAACTGAATTCTATCTTCTGATAAGTATTTAGCCCTTTTCTGCTTTATTTTATTACAAATAAATCTATCAATGCATGTTTTGCTTCAGGACAAACATAATGTTTTTTTTTTTTTCTTTTCTTTACTTGTTGCAGGTCAAACAGTAGTGGCCAAGATTCTGAGTCGGTTGTATGCTGACATGCTGCTCTACGGACAAAGTATTGTTTACTATGAGCACTGCGTGTCCATGTCCAGAGAGCTGAAAGACAAGAGACTGGAGGGCGAGTGTCTGGAAAAACTCAGCAGCTTCTACCTCGCTCTCAACACAGAGAAGTAAACCTTTTTTTATCCCCTCCCTTCTCAGTCACATTGTCTTATTTCAAACATGTTTGTTTTACTCTTTATTTCTAACTCTGYGGYGCAGATCTTCTCGTAAGTCTCTCGACTACACCAAGCAGAGTCTGAGGATTTCTATTGATCTGGGCAAGAGAGAGGAGGAGTCAGAGACCTGGCTGCAGGTGGGACGCATCTACTACCTGATCCAGGAGGACGAGCTGGCTGACATGTACTTGCAGGTTAGGAGGAAGTGTATTATGATAGCATGGAGCGTTTGTGTTATCAGTTACAGTTTTTATTTCCTTGTTCCGGTTATTGTTCTTTCATGTACCTCAACATTCCTGAACYGACAATGACCTCAATAGGAATGTTATTCTTTGCACGTGTTTGAGTGCACAAGCTGTAAAAAAAAAGTTGACTTTATGAGTTACTTCTACATTCCAAATCCTTCACAATGTACAATTATCCTTAGCRACAACAAAGCTCATGCCACAGGGATTCAAAAATACTAATATATTTGCAGGCGGCAGTGAAGACAGCCCTGAGGATGAACAATCCTCTCTTTGCTATGAGCATCTATGAGGAGGCGGGAGACGTTTACTTCAAAGGTCACAGAAATCGAATGGCTTCACTGAATTTCTACAGGGTAAGTGGGGGGAAAAAGGCCATCTTGGTGAGAAGGGGGTCTCTGCAGTCACTAAGTGGGAGTTTCTAGCCTTAATCGGTTGGATTGACTATTTTGGGTGTGTTTTGAAGAAACCATAAAGATTTGGTAGGATGAATGCTGAGCAAATGTGGGTACGAGTAACTTGGTCAAAACAGCCAAGAAGCCAATAACTTTAAATAAAAATATTAATTTGAGTCATAACTTGAGACAGAAATCTGAACACTGTACAAGCAGAGAGACTTGTACCGTAACTATACTGCTTGGTTTAAACAGCACTAACCCGCCTGGAAAAAGATGGACATTTTTATTAGTTAAAAGTCCAGACAGGAAGGTCCTAGCTGCACCATGTTTGTAGTCAATAAATTATGTTCACATGTTCACAACTTTTATTCACAATAATTTTACTATCACCATTAATCCATCTTTAACTGGCCCCAGAAGACAAATCAATCTGACCATTCACGGTCAAACTCCGCCCACCCAAGAACCTCCACCTATATTCCCATTTCTGCCAATAACAGGACAAACTCAAACCACACTGTATTGCAGAGAACCCCTACTTAAACTTGGTGYGGTTTATTGTCACAACAACTACATCACAAGGCAGTATTTTTCCTAACCAGCTTCAGTTTCTATTTTAATACTGTCTTTGTATTCTGGAGCTCAGACAAATGATTATTTTGATTTACAGGATGGGAGTTTGCCATTTGCACGCAGCATCAAGGACATCCATTCAGAGTTTCGAGTGTTGAGCAAACTGACTGAGCTGCTGATGAATCAGGGAGAGAAGGAGGAGGCTCTGCAGTACGCTACTTTGGCTGTTCAGATCGCTAACCAGACAGGTTTGGAGCAGAAGCTATGTGTTTTATTTATATATATA
>NW_013952811.1:459943-461040 GCF_001266775.1 Austrofundulus limnaeus
ATGTTTTACCGTTTACCAAGCAAACAAAACTCTTTATACAATAAAAAAAATAAACTATTTGGAAATGAAAAAAATCATAACATCGCCCCCCTTTTTTTCTAAGATAAATTCAAATACAGACTGAAAACATTGAAACAAAAACAGCATCTGTCCATCATTTGAATAACAATTTATACATATTGCTTAGGATCATAGGTTTTCAATTAACTAGCTTTTATCAGTATTGTTAAACATTTAAATTGTTCTCTGGAAGTTGTTATATCATCATCAGGAAAATTCCATAAACTTGCTCCTTGGTATATACAGTATAGTTTTCCATTAAACTAATTCGACTGAGTAAAGGCTTGCTGTGCATGTAGTTTTGAGTGTAATGTTACACAATGCGAAAAACAGAGTTTTTATCATTTTCACTGTTAAACATGATATTATTCTTACAAAAGTAACTAAAAAAATTGTGTCATTTTCCTGTCGAATCTGCTGTTGTAATAAAAAAGTAACTAATGCCAGAAAGGGGTCCCCTTCCTTCATTATAGGAAGTGCAATAGACCATTTCGTAGTTAGAAATGTATCACAAATGAGCATGTGCAGAGCAAAGCCTAGCTCTTCTGGGTCACATGTCAATTGGGTAAACGCTGAGGTTGCTATAAAAAATTATATTGTAATTGTGCAAAATCAATTACCGGTAGCTCAAAAAGCACATACATAGCTTATATTTTTATGAAAATTCTCATCTATAATCCTAAGGGAAAGTTTACCAGAAATCCTCTTGAGGTTTGCATCCGCTTTTGTGATAATTTCTAACTACAAAATGGTCTATTATAGGGACACATAACATTGTGCTGACTTAAATTAGCTGAGTGTGCACAGGGGTTAGAAATGATTACTTATAAAGCAGAGCAAAGATTAACCTTAAAATATCCTCCGTTTGATAAATCAGTCTATTTTAGTCACATGATCATGCAGTACAAACTGCAGGGCATGTTTAGCTAAAMATATTGGCTATGAATAAGCTTTAGAGACCTCTTGTGTAGRCTGTAATGACATCTAGTGGCCTAAATTTCAAAGTGTAACCTAAAAACATATACAGTATCTTCATC
>NW_013952811.1:461086-462833 GCF_001266775.1 Austrofundulus limnaeus
AAAAACATATACAGTATCTTCATCACTTACCTGTATTTACATTTTTGTATCATTTATTTCTCACTTATGTTGTTTTTTTTATGAACCAGTTACATCAACACCCCCCCCCCCCCAAGTGTAACAAATAGGTAATTTAGTTTAGTTGTTCTAATCTCTGTTCCTTACACTATTTGCAGGATGCTTTTGATGCAGTGGGTTACTTCCAGTTGGCTCTGGCAGCTGCTCTTGAGGACCAAGCTAACACCAAAGATCTCTATGTAGTTCTCATGAAGTTGGCTGAGATCTACTGCAACCACTTGTCTGATGCTCAGTTGGGCCAAGTATACAGAGACAAAGCTCAGAGCCTGAAGAGAATTTTGGCCTTCCTGGRTAACTCTGTTTCTGAAATGGACAAWGCAGACAGACAGTCTGACCAAAAGAGGGAAAAGTGCTTGGATGCTGATTTGAGATATGCTGAGAGGTGTCAAGACGAGTCAGSTCCTAGTCTTTGTACGACCCTCACAAACTCAGAGGAAAGACCTGCGGACATGAATCTTGGAGAGGATTCCAGTCTGACGGGTCAAAACCACGGTCCTGCTGACACAGACAGCAAGTCCTATAGCGACAGTGTCTTAACTTGGTCCTTTGACACTGCCAAGGAGCACATCTCAGACTCCAGCAGCACCAATGACACTGACCAGAACCCAACAGATGGGAAAGAGTCAGAGTTTGATTCTGACCACAGCATGCCCACTCAGATACCTGTCAGTCACACAAGTGGGGTTACCAGAGACACTGATTCTGATACTCAGGACAGTCAGAATACCCCTACTAAAGACACGGATTCTGACACTGATCCAACTCAAACTGAGACTGAAAAGCAGAACCTATGATAAAGCTTTAAGTGAGAATAMTTATGTGAAGGCATAGTTTCCCTGATGCACTTTGTTATTTTTCACAGACATTTCCCTTTCTTCTGGTCATATGAGCCCTGACAGGCATCTGATTACAGCGTTCCAGTCTAATGGCAAATATTTATACAACTTATGATGTCAGTACTGTAAATCTGTTAGTTTTAATCAATTGAAAGCATGTCAATGTGCCTAATATATTCTGAAGATTTACAATTCACAGCACTTACATGTTTTCTACAYTGTWTAATTTGTTGTGATGATAAACCAAACATTACAAATTTTGTTT
The DNA here is from genome assembly GCF_001266775.1 of Austrofundulus limnaeus. Classification (NCBI taxonomy): domain Eukaryota; kingdom Metazoa; phylum Chordata; class Actinopteri; order Cyprinodontiformes; family Rivulidae; genus Austrofundulus; species Austrofundulus limnaeus. Next base: position 462,266 of record NW_013952811.1, read on the forward strand.
GATTGCTGAGTTTTGATTTCATGTTTATTTTAAGTAGACATTCAATTTCACGTGACATTCTGAGAAAGAAATGAAGAGAAAGAACTGCATTAAACTTCTTGTTCCATCCTAAATTCCTGTCTTATATCCAAACTGTTTTCTTCYAAACTTGGAGAGGATCAGGGGTCGGATTTATAAAACGAGCGTACGCACAATTTGAGCCCGGAAACTTGCGTACGTCACTTTTCACGCCAAGGTTGTGATTTATAAAATACAAACTTGACGTGAAAATGTGCGGTGCCTTAAGCCAGCTCTGACCCATGCGTACGCTCATTTTGGAGATGGAAAACTGCGACACAGATGGTGAAGTGAGGAATTATAGCCACACTGCATCATGATCACTGTCAGAAATTTAATTTCATTTCATCAGACTTAGATTTTTATTTAGCTTTATCATCAGCTTTCTTAACAGTAATATTTATGCTCCTGCTGCTGAGCCACGAGGACCTTTGAAATAGGGCTGTGTATTGGCAAGAATTTGGCGATACGATACATATCATGACAGAGGGGTCACGATACGATATATCCC
>NW_013952811.1:463189-464330 GCF_001266775.1 Austrofundulus limnaeus
CAATATGGTCACCCAACACTAAACAATAGCCTCTACCTCAATAGGTAGAAGATCCAAGTGGCTGGCTCACTGCTGCCAACTAGTGGTCAGAGGCTGAACTGCAACATAAAAATGAACGGTTGGCAGGAAAGTTGACATTTTAAACCTTAAAAAAAATCGATACAGGGCTTTAGAATATCGATACAGTATCGGCAAATGAACTATCGTGATATTTCAGTGTATCGATATTTTCTTACACCCCTACTTTGAAATAAAAAAAATAAATCTTAAATAAAAGTTCCCGTGCGCAAATCCCTTCATCTGCTTCCTCCTCAGGACCCTGACCCACACAGACCCCTCCCTCACCCATAGACCCCTCCCTGACAACACAGACCTCTCCCTGACCCACAGACCCCTCCCTGACCCAAAAAAGAGAATAAATACATAGGTATTCGTCAAATGACGTTACACAAAAGTGACAGGTGCCACGCCCCCTTTAAGGCGGGACTTCCGGTCAAGCTCGACTTCCGGTCCCCCTCCCTCTGTCCCCCTCTTCAGTTCCTCTTTTCATTTACCGTAACCCTACCCCCTTGACCACAAACATCCTGTTTTGAACAGATATTTGGGTTATTGCATAAAAGTTTGACCTGTCATAACCCTACCCCTCCCTCCTTCCCGCTCTTCAGTTCCTCTTTTCATTTACCGTCACCCTAACCCTGACCACAAACATCCTGTTTTGAACAGACGTTAGTCTATTGCAAAAGTTTGACCTGTCAAGTGTAAAAAGTTTTCGTCAAACCGATCCATCGTCCAATCACCTCTTGTTTTAAGCATCAGATCCCACCCCTTCTCGGTTCGTGATACGTTTAAAAGAACATGTCTCAGTCTGTCAGTACTTCCATCAGCGAGAAGACCCCCATTGTGTTCGGCACCGTTGCATGTCAGCAGCAGCAGAAGTGAAATTTACAGGTTCGTAATTGTTTTATTCAGTGTTATTCTGTTAAATGTATTTATATATTTTTTAAATGTACTCTGTCTGTCTGTACTTTCATCAGCGAGAAGACCCCCGTTGTGTTCAGCAGCGTTGCGCATCAACAGCAGAAGCGGAGTTTTTGCATAAACTAAATTTACAGGTTTGTAATTGTTTTATTCAGTGTTATTC
>NW_013952811.1:464340-467193 GCF_001266775.1 Austrofundulus limnaeus
CTGCAGGAGACCAGGGTCGCTGGGATTCTCTCATCAGGATAAGTTGACCACAAGATGAATCCACAAACTATGGAGCTCTGTAAGGACTCTGTTAGAATACATACATGTATATTTATCGCTGCCCTTAAATACAATTAAAATGGGTTTCAATTGTGGATGGTAACAATGAAATGACATTGAAGTAATGTTTTTTTGTGTTCACTCACAGTAGAGATATAGTACATGGGTATTCGTCAAATGACGTCACACAAAAGTGACAGGAGCCACGCCCCCTTTAAGGCGGGACTTCCGGTCAAGCTCGACTTCCGGTCCCCCTCCCTCCTTCCCGCTCTTCAGTTCGTCTTTTCATTTACCGTAACCCTAACCCTTGACCACAAACATCCTGTTTTGAACAGATGTTAGGCTGTTGCAAAAGTTTGACCTGTCAAAGTGTAAAACGTTTTCTTCAAACTGATCCATCGTCCAATCAGCTCGTTTTAGGCATCTGATCCCACCCCTCTGCCAATCARCTCCTGTTTTAAGCATCAGATCCCACCCCTCCTCGGTTCGTGATACGTTTAAAAGAACGTGTCTCAGTCTGTCAGTACTTCCATCAGCGAGAAGACCCCCGTTGTGTTCAGCACCGTTGCACGTCAGCAGCAGCAGAAGCGAAATTTACGGGTTCGTAATTGTTTTATTATGTTTTATTCTGTTAAATGTATTTATATATATTTTTAAATGTACTCTGTCTGTCTGTTCTTTCATCAGCRAGAAAAAGACTTCCATTGTGTTCAGCAGCGTTGCGCATCAACAGCAGAAGCGGAGTTTATGCATAAACTAAATTTACAGGTTCTTAATTGTTTTATTCAGTGTTATTCTGTTTAATATATATATATATATTAAATGTACTCTGTCTGTCTGTACTTCCATCAGTGAGCGATAAGACCTCCCGCTGTGTTCCTGCTGCGTTGCGCATCAACAGCAGAAGCAGAGTTTTTGCATAAACTAAATTTACAGGTTCGTAATTGTTTTATTCAATGTTATAATGTTTTTATGTATTATTATTTCACATGATGCGATTTGATGCGGGCCCGCACAGTTATCTGTCAAGAAGAACTGGAACAAGAAGTGAGTATTTTTTATATTTTTCAACGTTTCACTGACATGCACGCACGTGTCTTTTATTAGGAAAGTTATTTTTATTTATTTATTTTATTTAATTTTAGATCATTCGACCACCATCAATGAATTGAGGAGTCACTGCCTTCTGACCATCCTGCATTTAACAGAACTCTGCATAAGATTGTTTGGGAAAAAATAGCTGATAAAATGTCTAGTTTGTCAAATCATACTGATCATACTGAAATAAATTATTTTCATGTGTTAGAACAGGCATTACAAAATCTTATTCAGCAGAACTCTCCATCAACCTCAGAAGCTAATGACATTTCTGTTCTGAGTCAATCATTACAAAATGTTTTAAACAACGCTGAGCAGAATTCACCCCCTGGTTCGCCAAAACAGACAGAAAGTCGAATCCAAGCATTACGTAACGAAATTGCGGGACAGCAACAACAACAACAACAACAGTCTGATCAGGACCGCTTAGAAACTCTTCAAATTCACAGCACAAATCTGGACCAGACTCCAATCGGTCTACTTGTTAACGCTTTAAATAATTCATTATCTGAACTTAGAAACACTGCCGCTGCTGCTGCTGATGAAAGCGCTCAAATTAGCACACCCGACACGGGTCAATCAACGCACCCTGATTTATTTAGTATTTTAGATGATGCGTTATTAGCATTAAGAATCGCGTGCTCCCCAGAACAAAACCATGAACAAGACCCAGGTATCCACCCGCAAAACACTGCCACAGTTCAGTACGATGCCGAGGCGTCATCTCCCGAATCAATGCAACCCCCTGATCTTTCCCCGCGCCCTGTCTCCTCTCCAACTCCGGAGGCTGCATCATCAAACTCGGTTCCTCACAGCCACAGCGCAATCCAGTACGGTGCGGGGATTCACGCTACTTCACCTCCCTCCTCCTCCTCCTCTCCCACTCCAGGACCTTCAACCGGTCCGGATCAAAATGAAAGATCTCGTGAAAGATTTAATAATTACAAAATCAGGAGACGACTCCTCATTCCCCAGTCTGACGATCCTCCGAGTCTTCGAGAACGTATATCTGTATTATGTTTTTTTTATGTTAAATGTATTTATATATTTTTTAAATGTACTCTGTCTGTCTGTCCTTCCATCAGTGAGCGATAAGACCTCCCGTTGTGTTCCAGCACCGTTGCACGTCAACAACAGAAGTAAAATTAACAGGTTCATAATTGTTTTATTATGTTTTATTATGTTTAACGTATTTATATATTTTTTAAATGTACTCTGTCCGTACTTCCATCAGTGAGCGATAAGACCTCCCGTTGTGTTCAGCAGCGTTGCGCATCAACAGCAGAAGCGGAGTTTTTGCGTAAATTAAATTTACAGGTTCGTAATTGTTTTATTCAGTGTTATAATGTTTTTATGTATTTTTATTTCACATGATGCGAATTGATTTTAAACCCTTTGTTAAATCTCTATTATCTCTATAACTTAAATTCAACATACAGCAAAAATACTGATCATAAATTAAATGAAAGGTAGCAGAAGAAGATAAAATCTTATTTTATCAGCCCCTTTTTTCTCAAATAACTAATCTCAATCAAAAATAATCTTTAGTTTACTAAAAAAAAGAAAAATAATAAAAGGTGTAACGCTTTGAACAACAATTCATACATTTACATATTTCTCCAGCAAATTATTACTGTATTTATCATTCTCTTAAATATACTCATTGATCTGGCATTTTTAATGTCATGTTCCAGA
>NW_013952811.1:467658-475455 GCF_001266775.1 Austrofundulus limnaeus
GTCCTAAACACTGCAAAACTGATTTTCTTTGTGGACGGTTTTGCACAGGTGGGAAGGGCGAACACGGCCTTTGAATTCCTGGGGTGTTTTTTCACGGATGTCCAAAATGTTTTACGCCTCATTCTGAGTGTCTGTTAAGACGCGTTCCGTTCGAAAGGATCTACGAAGCCACGAATGAGAAACTGTGCTCTTTGAAAAATGATCACAAATTAAAAGTAGAAGTAATCTGGGAACACGAGTGGGAAAATATGAAAAAATCAGACCCAGCACTCGGTCAGTTCCTACGGAATTACGACGCGCCCGAACCGTTACGCTCTCGCGAGGCTTCATACGGGGGACGCACCTGCGTGGTAAGGCTGCTTTTCAGCACGCAGCCTAATGAGACAGTGGAATACGTTGACTTCTGTTCTCTGTACCCMAGCGTGAACGCTTAGGGGGTTTATCCGTTAGGACACCCTAAAATAATCTACAGAGATTTTGACGAACCTGAAAACTATTTCGGTTTTATCAGGGCTACGGTAGAGCCACCGAGAAAATTGTTTTTCCCGGTCCTGCCTTATAAGACGTCGCGTGGCAAGTTGGTGTTCACTCTCTGTAGAACTTGCGCGGAAACAAACAATCAACACACGTCCTGTTTTCACAGCCAGCAGCAGAGAGCGCTCACAGGTGTCTGGACTACAGTCGAGTTTAACGCTTCCCTGACCGCAGGCTACAGAGTGCTAAAGATTACGCAGGTCTGGCATTTTGAACAGAGGAGTGACAAACTCTTTATCGATTATATTAATCGGTTTCTGAAAAACAAACAAGAAAGCAGCGGATTCCCCCTGGAAGTAATGGACGAGGAGAGCAAACAGAAATACATTTGCAATTATTTCACGCATCAGGGCATCCAACTGGACCGTGAAAAAATTCAACAGAACCCCGCGAGAAGGCAGGTTGCAAAATTATGTCTAAATAGCTTCTGGGGAAAGTTTGCGCAGAGGAGCAATCGAACACAGACCGTGATTGTGAAAGAACCCCATCAGCTGTTTGACTTTCTGTTTTCAGGAAAATATAACGTCTCCTATTTTCACTTCCTGAACACCGAAGCGGTCCTGATCCAGTGGAGTTTTAATAAACGCTGCATATCTCCTCCGAACAGGACAGACAACGTTTTCATTGCAGCGTTCACCACTGCGCTTGCGCGCCTGAAGCTGTTGAAACCTCTCCAGAAATTAGGACCACGAGTGTTGTATATGGACACAGTCTCGCTTATTTATACCATAAAACCGGGTGAAGAAACGTTACCGGTGGGAAATTATTTAGGCGATCTTACGAGTGAACTTTCTCCAGGAGATTCAATCCAGGAATTTGTGTCTACWGGTCCAAAATCGTACGCGTACAAAACGAGACAGGGGAAAGTTGTATTGCGCGTGAAGGGGATCACGCAGACTCGCGAATCCTGCACAAAAGTCAATTTTCACGGAATCAGTCAGCTGGTGGAGAGGTTTCTGGCTGGAGGTGAAAGCTGTCATGTTGAAATCCTGCAACAGAACATAACACGTGACAAGACAGGTTTTCTGCTCAGAACTTCAAACTTTAAAAAGAGATTCAAAGCAGTTTACGATAAACGTAGGTTATTTAGTAATGGAACAACCTTGCCTTTCAGTTATTGATGTAAAATAAAAGAAAATAAAAAATCAATGTCACTCATCCATCTGGAGCAGGTGGAATTTGACCCTAGGCTCAAGAACCCATTCAGTTGCATCCTCGCTGGACCCAGTGGGTGTGGGAAGTCTTATTTTGTAAAACATGTTTTAGAAAATTGTCAGAGTATTTTAAATAACGTGCCTGAAAATATTGTATGCGTGTACGACACGTACCAGTCAATTTTTGATGATCTGTAGAAAGTAAATAAAAAAATTAAATTTATCAAAGATTTGCCTGATTCTTTTGAAGATCCTGTATTATTTCCTTTTAATAAATCACATTTAGTGATATTAGATGATGTTATATTCCAGGCTTCAGAGAATTTGGAAGTTGTTAAAATATTTACACAGTATCTCCATCATCGAAATATGAGCGTATTTTTTCTTATGCAGAACATTTTCCAGCAGGGTAGACACAGCAGAACAATCAGTTTCAATTCAAATTATATTGTGTTATTTAAAAACCCGCGAGACAAACTGCAGGCTGCGGTCTTAGCCCGACAGATGTTTCCAAAACAACAAATGTTTTTTTCTGGAATGCCTTCAGAACRCGACGGCCTCTAGTTATGGGTATTTATTGATAGATTTAACACCGGCTTGTCCAGATRAGCTGCGGCTCCATACGGGGATATTTCTACGCGATAAAAATACTGTGGTTTATATTCCCAGGAAGGCTTAAAATAAAATAAAATAAAATAATAAACTAGTTTTTTTTTATTCAGCATGTCTGCTCGATTAAAAAGAAACGCACATTTGCTTAGGACGCTTATGAATTCAACACCTCAAAAGAGGAGAGATATTGCTGCACAGCTCCACGGATTTCATAAACTCAATTTGTGAACTAGCTCTGAACGTTCTGAAAGGCAATATTCCTCTCTCACCTGCTCTGTTTAAAACCTTCAAGAAGCGTGAAAAAACCATTCGTATTCTGGCTGATAAAAAAATTGGGGTTAATAAAAAACGAAAACTTCTTAGTACGCAGAGTGGAGGATTTCTTCCGCTGCTAGCAATCGCAGCCCCGTTAGGTGAATTGATATCCGGTCTCGTGAAAAGATAGTTAACATCATGTCTTTGAAACACTCCCAGAAGATGTATTTAATCTCTCCACATCAACTGGACAGTTTGAGTAAACCACCGCAGATGATTCCCATCAGACAAACTGCACTGCAGGATTTGGATTCGCGCATGAGTGAAATTCTGGATGAGCCCGGATTAGATTTTTATGAAAAAGCTCAAAAACACGAAACATTGCAGCAGAAATATTTAACTTTAAACAAGAAACAACAGCTGGAAAAATCAGCTGCTACTACTGCAGTGGATCCACACAGCAGCAGCAGCGACTCATCACCATCATCTCTCAAAGAAACTGATCAGGTTCTGCATGATGTTCTGAGAAAACTGCCTCAGCGCAATCGCAACAATGTGGAATATATTCTGAATAAATTATCCGAAGGTGACAGAGGCTGGATGTCAAGTGGTGAATTTGTTTATAAAGGCAACACGGTGAGAGGATCCCACATTATCTATCTGGTGAAACAGCTGACACTGACCTTGAAATCCTCCCACCCACCTGTAGGGTGGGACAAGTTCTTATCAGCCTTATCCCAGGTCAATTTGCCTATAACGAGTGTAAACGAATCCTCGCAAGCGGGAACAGTATAAAAGCGTTAAATCAGGCTGAAGAAGCGTAAAAGTAGCAACGTCATTCTATCGCCCACCTGGACACTGAAACAGGATTCGTCTCCATCTGACAGTCCTCCGCTGACGCAGTCCGGAGTCTGTAAATGGAAAAAGACTGGAATTTTATCGAGAAGAAGAAATATTCGACCCTCGAAATGGCTGACTTTTACTTAATAGATTTCTGTAAAAAGATTACTCGTTTTGTTGACTGATTTTGTACCTGTACAATAAAGTACTTACTAAAACTTATATAATCTCTACGTATTATTATTATTATTGTTATTGTTATTATTACTAATATTATTATTAATTCACCTATATATTTATTTTTGAAACATAATACGCTGGACGCATTTTCATGTTTACAAATGTTTAATTCTTCATTTAGGAAATAAAATAAAAAAACTTACAGCTTCAATTAATTTATTTTTGAAGTTTACATTTTAATTAGGAAAGAAACAAAAACATTTTTGATACACGGGGAAAAAACTTACAGCTTCAATTAATTTATTTTAAAGTTTACATTTTATTTAGAAAAAAATCAAAACACTCAGAAGCTGTGACAATCTTTAAACATGCCAAGAGAACAGGTTGCATGCGTGTAACCACTGCGATATCTGTTTTTAATACACTTCTGATATTTGTTTACAAAATGTGACACCATAGAATCATTTTTATAAACATCCTAAGAATATTTTGCCAGCGTCTGTGCCATTGATATTCCACACCCTCGGTTTGCCAAATAAAAAACACAATGTTGCCTGCAAAATGACGAGTGAATGCTCTGTAGTTCTGAATTATGAAACATTATTTCCGACGAATGAGCTTTCAGAAAATCCATTATCTCCCGTGGGTAATATTTAAATAATGTAGAAAATCCGTAGGAATCGAAGAAATGGCTTTCCCGTTCTTTTCCAAAGTTACAGCAAACCATTGTTCTCCCGTTTAGTCACTGCTGTGCGTATTCACAACAAAAGAATGTRGGTCTCTGCGTAGTTTGCGTAAACAGACCCAGTTGATAGCAACACCCCAAAGAAAATATCACCCAGCATGTGTTCCAAGATATTTGCAATTTCGTGATTATTCATAGTTTTGTTTAGATTTTTTTTTCTCAGTAGAAGTCAACCATGAACTGACGTTTGGAATCAATTTCCAGGATGCTGTCAAACGCTGCGTAGTGTTGAAGTAAACAGTTTTATAATCAATTATATGCTTTGTTTACTTATTAGTAATCAGTTTATTCAGTAGAACCTTGAGTAAATTAGTTATAGTAAAACTTATYAATGTAGTTACTGTTTCTATAGTGAGAGGCTGAGAGAGTGAACAGGGCCCCTTAGGAATGCAGGAGGGGGAAGGGAGGCAGAGACTTGCTGCCACTGTTTGAAGGGAAATGAAGCAGCTGAGGTCATAAGGTCATGGAGAAGCAGGAGTGAAAAAGAAAGGCAGCAGTCTTGATCAGGCAGACGACAATTGGCCAGCAAAGAGCTGAGTTGCACCGGGTTATTTTGGACCAGGTTGTACGAATTATTGTCTCTTAAATGCGCATTGAAAGCTTTTGAATAATCTTGTATTTTGTTTAACCTTTTACATTTACATTTAATAAAGGAGGGTTTGAACCTTTAAGTACTTGTATGTTGTATTTCACCTCGGTAATAGGTCAACTCAGAGGAGAGGAAATGAGCTCGGGCGGAGAGAGTAAGTTCGGTGGTTGTTCGCACAACAAAGTGGAGGTTCCACACCGAGATCTCTTCTGGGGTTCGGACGTTAAGGGGTGGAAAAGGAGTCCAGGATACTGACGCTCAGACGTCCTCAAAGAATATCAGGTGAGCAGACTACCTTTAAAAGTTCTGTATTTGGTTTTCTGATAGACAAATTTGTTGTCAGTGTGTTGGACTCCAGGGATAAAGTTACAGTAAAGTAGAAACTAAGAAACACGCGTATTTAAAAGAAAAGTGAGTTTTAAGTTACCAAACCAAGATTCAGACTTCAGGTAAAAACACGGAGTGGCCGACAACCCTGTAGATTGACGAATTGAAAGGTCAGGGGAAATTGGGTTCTAGGGCGTCGTGGCCTGCCGCAGTTTCTGTAACCCGAGGCTGAGTTCTACTGTAAGCTCGTGGGGTTTTGTGGCCCACTATTAAAACAGTATCAATTAACTNCGCTGAGTGGGTGTTGCTGAGGGTGATTAAAAGGATGTGGCCAGAACCGCGCTGGACCGGTCCCTACCACGTAACTGAGAGAACATCCCATGCCGTCTGCCTGAAAGGAAAGGGGGACACCTGGTATCAATGGAGTCAGTGCGCGTCAGCTAAGGAGCCAGGCAGAAATCTGACGGACACGGCCGAGGACCTCAAACTCGTAAACTGAACTGTGTCTTTTGCTTGGTAGACCAAAACAGCCGAGTTATGTTGCGTGCGGGCTCAGAAGGACTCTGTTAAATTGGGCCACTCGGTGTTGGAATATTCACACATAGCACAGACATCTCCCCTGATAAAAACACTACATTTTAGAGTCTCACATTACATGAAGAAAACTTGGGGGCTTAGGAGGATTCAATACCCCCAAGCAACGCCAGGGGAATGCTCCTGTGTACGTGTGGCACATTTTAAAAGTAATATTTTCTGTCTTGTTTTTGCATTTAAATTTTGAATTATTTTACTTGCTTTTTAGGAGACAATCAGTCGGTCTGGTGAAGAACGTTGCTGTGTGGGTTACAAAAGTAGTGTTTAGAGCTAATTAGTTTAGTTTACTTTATATTCTGATAATTTGTTTATTATAAGATTTTACTATATTTGGTATTTTGACATAGTTTGTGATTTTTATATAAGGAGAGAGAATGATTGTTGGACTGTGGATGGAGATGACCCTGGGAGCAGGTTCTCTGTTAGCTGTGATGATTTCTGTTATCTTTGCGCTAGAATGGTTCTGTGTGCTCCCAGGTGGTAGTCAGTGCGGTGAGGAGCGTGGTAAGCGAGAATATGTAGTCAAGAGTGGGTACAGGGCTTTGAAGCTGACTTATGTTAAGGGTAGTAGTACTACTTTCACCTTTGATCTGTGCGAAGTCATTCAATGTGGTTACAAAAACGCCTCTTACAGGCATGTAGACATATTTGTTTGTCCATGTGGGAGTTATGATCTCCGTGAGTGTGGTGCAACGTATGGTAATTGTGGTTGGAATCAGGTAACTCTCTATACAGGAGACTGGACTCCCTACGACCAAGCCCATAGCTATATAGAGGAAAGATTTATACAACATGGTAAGAAAGTCCGTGCCTGGTGGAAAGACTGTATGTCCATCCAGAGGAATTATTCCCCAACACAGAATCCAATTTCATTGTCTATTAAATCTGCAACCATCTTCAAGGGGTTCTACGGAGGTGTTGGACTTGCAAACCCGCGTAACAAAAACTTGATGTTAACACTAGGAGCAGACATTTTTGGCAAAGATCCCTATGGGTGGATTCAGATTACTGTGGTAGATACCCCGCCAGAGGACCCCTCAACCAACTCAGTAACTGTTCCTCCTTTGCTCCCCGTGCCCGATATGAGCCCAGGTGTGAAATCGGTTGCTTATTCCAGCCTCACCCCTGTAGATGTCATTGCTATGTCCACCGGTTACAGGGAGATTAACTTGTGGCTAGAGTGGGTTACTGAGGCTGCACGACAGGCCCTTTTGTCTTGAGTGTGTGGCCTGTGCGGCAGCTAGACCCACCCTCTCTACTAATCCAGGCCCACTGATCCCTTCAGATGTCTTAGGTTTTCATTGTATGCTTAATCTAACTATGACACTAACCACACCCAACTGCTCCACCATAGAGGCCATTTTTCCAGCAGCTCCAAATCGCACACAGAGAGGCCCCTTCACTGCTCTTGAAAGAGATGACTATTTTTATTTTAAATTGTTTTCCACAAGACCTACTAATAACTTAGGGCAAATCAACTCATCATGGTGTAATACCACCATGCAGGCAGATACCACTAGGGGTAAGCGTTATCCCATAGGTTTAGTTGTTAGAACCGGCCTGTACTATTATTGTGGAGATAGAACACTACTTGATCGCATTCCTGATAACTCCATTGGTTTATGCGCTATGGTACGCTTAGCGGCCTCCCTTACTTTGATTGGCCCTAGAGTTGAACTATCACATCATAACTCTATTTTCCCTAGGCAACGCAGATCTGTTAACCTAGACCCCACAGTAGGATCACCCACTTACATTGACTCCATAGGAATTCCTCGAGGCGTCCCTAATGAGCATAAGTTAGCTGATCAGATAGCCGCAGGTTTTGAGAACATTCMAATTGTGTCCTCGTTCTTTCCCGTGACCCCTTCCAAAAACGTGGACAGGATAAATTTTGTTCATTTTAATGTCATGAGATTAGCTAATTTGACAAGAGATGCTGTAGAAGGTTTAGCAGAACAACTTGC
>NW_013952811.1:476116-486506 GCF_001266775.1 Austrofundulus limnaeus
TTTCTATAGTGAGAGGCTGAGAGAGTGAACAGGGCCCCTTAGGAATGCAGGAGGGGGAAGGGAGGCAGAGACTTGCTGCCACTGTTTGAAGGGAAATGAAGCAGCTGAGGTCATAAGGTCATGGAGAAGTAGGAGTGAAAAAGAAAGGCAGCAGTCTTGATCAGGCAGACGACAATTGGCCAGCAAAGAGCTGAGTTGCACCGGGTTATTTTGGACTAGGTTGTACGAATTATTGTCTCTTAAATGCGCATTTAAAGCTTTTGAATAATCTTGTATTTTGCTTAATCTTTTACAATTACATTTAATAAAGGAGGGTTTGAACCTTTAAGTACTTGTATGTTGTATTTCACCTCGGTAATAGGTCAACTCAGAGGAGAGGAAACGAGCTCGGGCGGAGAGAGAGTAAGTTCAGTGGTTGTTCGCACAACAGTAGGCAATCAGCATAGCGGTGTGGGGCAGAGGCACTCGGAAGCAGATTTCTAACCGTAGGCTCCCAGTGGATACGGGGGACAGCACATCCAGGTCTTCGGTTAGGTTAAAATTAAACATAAATAACGTAAAACCTTGATTATAACCGGTTCTGTCTATAGAGAGCGGTAAATCTTTAAGATCCCTCCCAGATGCCAGAAACAGATTGTAGAACTCTCTGACCGAATTATGATTATGGAAATCAGATTGATAAGGTTTTGCGGGAATTTGTTTACCATTTTTTACACAAAGATAGAAATTCCACATCATAATGTCTGAAATTAAAAGGATTCAAATCTCTCCTGCCTGTAAAAACTTTGTGATGAACAAGTCCTAAAATTAAATATTTCGGATTAAGCCCCCAAAAAAGGTTTTCCTGATTACAGATTCTGGAATTCTGAGGAATGGAGAAAGTTTTTATCTGCACGTGCGTCAGAGGGTACAGCGCGTTACTTTTCATGAGAGCAGCTGCGTGTCCGAGGCGAACAGCAGGTGCAACCTAATACCTTTTTGATATAAAGAGAACTTCCCAGCAGCTGCAGTTTGAATGTAGACTGACGGGCACACATCAAGCAAAATGCGTCGTTAGCTCTGGTAAATTTAATTTTTAAATCAACCGAGTTCAGAAGAAGTTTTTCAGAGAAAAAAATGTCACTGTGTATCGGTCCTAATAACTCGACAGTCGTAGAATTAGCTGTCATTGCATTTCATTTTTTGAATCCTTCATTGCGCCCTGCTGGGTCCACAATTTCGTGCATTCCAGAGGTGTCTTTGTAAAACAGACCTGCAGAAAATTGACTTTTCAGACTGTTTCCTGAATAATTAATCATTGTCTCTATAAATGCACGGTAGGGATGGGTAGAGCTGGAATGCATAATTAGCCGGTCACCCAAGGTCACGTCCACCTGACTAAACAGGGTATTTAAAAGATAATTAATCGGAGCAACCTGTTCATCGTCATCGAGGTCTGATCCATCTGCGTTCGTGACTTTAATCAGTAAATAAAAAAAGAGTGCTATTCAAATCTTTATACCGTTCCGAATCTCCCGGGATAAAAAATTCAACCGGGGACGTGTCTGTTAATGCAGCGATAGGGAGCAATTCCGAGTATATTTTCTCCAAAATAGAAAACTGCATCATCGGAGCTGCTAACAAATCCAATTCTGATAACACGCACTCTGCAGATTTTCCGTGTACCAGAGTCATGGTTTTTATTATTATCCCCCCCCCCTCTTTGTTCTTTAAAATATATCAGATTCGTGAGGCTGCTGCTGGTGCTTCTTCTTCTTCTTCTTCTTCTTCTTTGTCTTCTTCCGCGGCTTGCTTGGTTTAACTGATTTTTTTCTTTTTACGGTATCCTTCTTAACTGACCAGATTCGCTGACAAGGAGGTCTCTTTTTTCCAAGTTTCGACAGGACCATTAATCCCGATCCATCTTGCTCCCCCTGCTCCTCCTGCCCTCGGGCCTGTTTCAACCTGCTAGCGGCTCTCCCAATTACGTCAGAGGCAATCCCTGTGGCTGCTTTGCACAGGTGTGGTTTAACAACGGAGAATCCCCTGCATATTAGAGGGGTGACAAAGCGGAAAAGCCTGGAAAAAAGCGATTCGATCCCATGTCCGTAATAAACGGGACTTCCCCTGAAACCCGGTAAATTACCCCCCGCCAGGGTTATGTAATACTGTATAAAACGGTTAGGATCCTCTATCATAATTTAAGTAATTAATTTTATTTCAAAATATCTGCATGCATGCACATGCGTTCAGAGTGATGTCTTACTTATGAGGAGGACTTGGTAGGTCTGAAGTGTACTTTAATTATAGCTTTACCATACACAAAGTCCACACAGTGGTTCTGATCTGTTTTTATTTGAACCTGTACGGAGTTTATAAACCTTTTTGAAACCTGTACGTAATGAATCGGATTATATCTGATAGAGACAATATCCCCAAAYGCACCTTTCACTTCAACCACTCCCAGAAGAGGCGTAAAGGAGTCACCTACAGCCTGATGCTCAATTATGTCTGAGCAAACAAATAAATTATAATTTCCAGCGTGTAGATCCATTTGGTACATTGCCGGTCTTTCAGATAATGTAAACCACTGTGACGGGTCCAAACCTATCAGATAACACAAAGTGGGCTGCAATCTGATTTGATATTGACCTTGACCTTTAAATTCCACTTTTTGCGTTATAGAATTAAAAGAAAGCTCCACTGCTGATGTGTACTCATGTAACGCACTTGTCATCTGCTTGAGCAAGTCTTGAATACTTCGGAAACTTCCATCTCCTGCAATTTTTAAAGGAATAAGGCCTGATTCCTCTTTATTTGTCCCAGAAGGCTGCGTGAATTTTCTGAGCTCAAAATAACACCCTGAGCTGGGAAGATTGTACCATGTGTGAGAATAAATGATCTCACAAAGACCGACTTCCCACTCCCAGGATAATTTGATAGGTTTTGCTAAATGTACAATAAAATCCGAAGTTTTATTTTCAAAGGTCCCAGCGTTCGAATTCGATGGAAGTGTAATGTAAAAACCATGGGCTGGATATCTCGTTTATCTCCCGTGGTGCGTAAGCGTACTGACGTTTGTGAATAACCTCCCGTGGTGAGTAAGCGTACTGACGTTTGTGAATTACGATATGTAGGTTTTTATGCGCGGTGTAGGTTGGCGTACTAGTGTCTGTGAATTCCAGCTACATAGGTTTTTATGCGTAGTCTAGATAGGCGCACTAGTGTCTGTGAATTCCAGCTACGTAGGTTTTTATGCCTGGTGTAGGTTGGCGTACTAGCATTTGTGAATTCCAGCTACGTAGGTTTTAATGTGCGGTGTAGGTTGGCATACTAGCGGCTGTGAATTGGAGCTACGTAGTTTTTTTTTAATATGTGCTGTAGATCGCTGGCTTTAATCCATGAATTAAACTTGTCTGGCCAATTTTTCCATCTAACTAGAACCTGTCATTCACCTCTGAACGTGCATTTTTTCAACACTTTATCGACCTGATACACTCTCTCCTCGTCGATTTTGATATTTTGCAGTTCCTGCTCGTAGAAAGATCCCTTTATCTTTTCGCCATCAAAGTCTATAATTTTGTAAACAGCTGGATTTCGGTAAAGGCATTCTGAGATTGTAAATATTTCATCCGTGAAACTTTGTTGGTATTTCTTATCAAAAACACCCCGTAGTTTAGAGATTCTAACGTGATCGCCTTTCTTGAGATTAAATTTGCATTTATTTCGTTTAACAGCTCCGTACAAATTGTGTAAAACCAGCTGTGTGTTTTCAGCAGATACATCTACAGAGCGCATTTTAATGCTTGAATGAAAAGACTCGTAGCTTCTTACAAACTCGTGTAGCGTGTCCACAGAACAGAGGGTGTTTTCAGCTGTAAAGTATTTCCACATCCTGGTTTTCAAAGTTCTGTTAAAACGCTCCACAACAGAGGCCTTGACGTCACTGAACGTGTAGAAATGCACCACGTTGTGCTCGTCCATTAAACTCTGAAATTTCTTATTAAAAAACTCCATTCCTGCGTCCGTTTGAAGTTTTCTGGGCACCCCGCTCTCCGTGAAAACAGATTCCATTGCGTTCGTAACTTGAGCACCTGTTTTGTTTTTCAGAACTCTTACGTAAGCACGCTTTGAAAACACGTCTATCACAGTTAATAAAAATCTGTGTCCATCGTTGAAATCAGAAAGACTGTTCATATCACATAAATCAGCCTGAAATTGTTTTAGAGGGCCTGAGACAAAAACTTTATTCCTGTGAAAATGTATCCTGGCTGGCTTGTGCAGAGTGTATGCATCTTGGCTAATTAAAAAATGTTTTAATTTTATCAGACTCGATATCCAAACCAGTTTGATCTCTCACAGCTGATTTCAATCTCTGAACACCTAACACCGTAACTGCCAGGGTTGTTTGGAGTGTAATAAATTTGATTTAGGATTTTCTGTTCTTCCATCCTGCCCCTAATGAGTCTGGGAGAAATGACTAGTTCAAAAAATAACACAGATCTTTTTATATTTTCTTATAAGAGAGAGAGAGAGGTAGACTTTTTTTATAACATCTTTTAATATTCATTCAAATGATCAAGAGACTGAAAACAACATCAAAAAGGCTGTAAGCTTTTTGTTACAACTTTTTTATTAAATTTGAAAACAAACAAAACTATTTACTTTCAAATTATATTCACATTTTGAAAAACTAGGAGGTATATATTGTAATACTTTTTTTCGTTATAACTTTTATGTTACAAATTTAAAAAAACAACAATCAGTTTTGATTTAGAGAAAAACAAATCAATAGAAATGAAACATTACATTCATCTGGTCATGAAAAAAATTAAATCAAACTTTTTTGTAATATAAAATGAAAATCTGATGAAAAATCAGTGTAGGAGGTAGATGCGGGGAAAAATACTACAGTTTCAATTTCAAATCACTCAGAAAAAAAACTGAAAACATAAAGATTATTCTACACAGTTTTGTAAAAGTTTGTGAACGGTTCAAGACTTTTCACCTCAGACTCTGGCATCGATTCGTACATATTGTAAATCGTTTCAAAAATATTCTGCTCAAATCTGAGTTGAAATAGAGTCTGTGTGATGACTTTTATTGCATAGTCATCCACAAGCAAGCCACGAGCTCTGAGTATCAGCTGGACGGTGGATACAAACCGGGCCTTCATGACCCTGTTCAAGATTTCAGCATAATGCGCTCGAAAAATGCGTTCTTGTCCCGCACCATCATACAAAGATGCTGTAACTGGCTGGGATGGTTTATGATGCACCCGTTACATATTTCCTGGATGTAAGAGTCCAGAGTCATGTTGAGCAGATGAAGGATGGCCATCTTGGCTGTTTGAATCACCTCCGAATCCAGCCAGTYGCCACAGGACGCGGGGCTGGTTGATGGTTCCCATGCTGSCGAAGCAAGGAGGAAGTGAGGCCTTTTGAGGCTCAGAGGCCGCTGCGGGCTCCACAAACAGGTCCTGAGAGGCCGCTCCGAGCTCCGCTCCGGGATCCGCTGGAGGCTCAGCATTCACCAGCAAGATTTCAGGTGTTGCTTCCGAATCGTCAGTGTCTGGAGCTAGGTTTGGGTTTGAGCAGAGCCATCTCACGATGTCCTCACCTATCRAATCGGTGCAAGCACACTGAAACTGGTCCGCCTCTGCTTCCTGTTGCAGGATCTTCAGGTCTTCTGCATCAAGTAGCAGGAGCTGGAGGTGTTTTTCATGTTCTTCATGTTCTTCTTCAAGTACCGGGAGCTCTAGGTCTACGAGCTGTGAGCTGTTAGGGGCTGTAGCCRACAGCGAGGGTGTGGGGAGGTAACCCGCAAAGTAGTCAGGATGTAGCTCGTGCGGCTGAGGCGTGGAGGCGTGGAGGGGAGAACTCATGAAGTCTTCAGGCAGATCAGCATTACTCACCCCACAGAACGTTGCAAGAGATGGCTGTAGGAGCGGTCGGTACATTTTCTTTTTGGTCTTTTGGGTCGGAACTTGTTCTGAGACTTGTGCCGTGTTCCTGTTCTTTTTAAACTGCAGAGAGAACAGAAGGGGGCGGAGCTGGAGCTAGGGGATGGGGGTGGAGCTGTGTGTGTGTGTGTGTGGGTGCGCGCGTGCGGAGGATTAAGAGTTAAAAATCCAATGTTTTTTTAATCGCCAAGACATCATTCCATTGACGACAGGTCTGAAAAAGGGTCGTGATCTCAGCAGCTGCGTTATGCTCACGCAAGATGGCGTGCATCGCAATCACAGGAACTGACACAACAGTGCAAAAAGCCCCACAATCCGTGTTAACGCTGTCTAAATGAAATATATTGCAAGGGTGCAGGTGGTCATTTTCGTAAATACTCGCCTGCAATTTCCACTCACCGTTATGACAGGTGTCGGATTTCCATGAAGCTCGATACAGGACTTTTTTCTGACAGCTCGGATCTACTGGGCGGGTCACTCCAGAAGATAGTGCGGTTTTTGTTTTTTCCGGAGCCATCAGGGCTTGCTGATTTGGGGAGAAAATCTTCCAGTGGTACGAGCGCGGTTAGAACCAGCCAATCTTCATATTTAACGACGGTGAAAGGCGTGCTTGTTGAAAGTTCTTCGTTGTCTCGAATCTGATAAAGACCAAGCTCACCCCGGTGGTAATTAAATAGATAACCCACACTTGCACTGAATCCAAATTTCTCTAGTGAGAACTATCTGTGGAGCAGATGCGGTGGTGGGACCTGACTCCAGAAAATTAACACGTTACTTTTTTTTGGGAGCTCCCGCGAGGTCTTCTCCTTCAGGTTGTGAAACGGACACCGGGGTGAAGGTAGTAATTCGTGCATCCGATTCAAAGCGCGCATTCTGCTTATCTAATTCAGTCGAAGTGGCTGTGTTTCTGCTTTTTTTTCCCTGCTTTTCTTCGCCACAATCAGACGGAGCTCTAGATCTCTTAGACATGACTGCGTTTTATCGATTTTTCTGAAATAGAAACAAAAGACAGACAAAAATAATTTAAAGTCAAATCGCAACATGTGAAATAAAAATACGATATAACACTGAATAAAACAATTACTAATCTGTAAATTTAGTTTATGCAAAAACTCCGCTTCTGCTGTTGATGCGCAACGTTGCAGGAACACAACGGGAGGTCTTATCGCTCGCTGATGGAAGTACAGACAGACAGAGTACATTTAAAAAATATATAAATACATTAAACAGAATAAAATTTAATAAAACAAATACGAACCTRTTAATTTCGCTTCTGCTGCTGCTGACGTGCAACGGTGCTGAACACAACGGGAGGTCTTCTCGCTGATGGAAGTACTGACAAACTGAGACACGTTCTTTTAAACGTATCATGAACCGAGGAGGGGTTGGATCTGATGCTTAAAACAGGAGCTGATTGGCAGAGGGGTGGGATCAGATGCCTAAAACAAGAGCTGATTGGCCGATGGAACAGTTTGATGAAAACTTTTTACACTTGACAGGTCAAACTTTTGCAATAGAACATCTGTTCAAAACAGGATGTTTGTGGTCAAGGGTTAGGGTTACAGTAAATGAAAAGAGGAACTGAAGAGCAGGAAGGAGGGAGGGGTAGGGTTATGAAAGGTCAAACTCTTTTTGCAATAACCCAAACATTTGTTCAAAACTGGATGTTTGTGGTCAAGGGTTAGGGTTACAGTAAATGAAAAGAGGAACTGAAGAGCGGGAAGGAGGGAGGGGTAGGGTTATGACAGGTCAAACATTTTTTGCAATAACCCAAACATTTGTTCAAAAGTGGATGTTTGTGGTCAAGGGTTAGGGTTACGGTAAATGAAAAGAGGAACTGAAGAGGGGGACAGAGGGAGGGGTAGGGTTATGGTAAATGAAAAGAGGAACTCGAGCGGGAAGGAGGGAGGAGGGACCGGAAGTCGAGCTTGACCGGAAGTCCCGCCTTACAGTGGGCATGGCACCTGTCACTTTTGTGTGACGTCATTTGACGAATACCTTTGTATTTATTCTCTGGGGTTGTGTAGGTCAGTATTGTCTCAGCAATCAGATATGCAATCTAKCTTGTGGTTTAAAAGTTATCAACATAGAAAGTTCATAACTTTTGTTGGCACAGGTAACTGAAGATGTAATTGACAAAAGCTCTGTTCAGCACCTGGAGCAGCACATTGAACATGGCATACAGCTGTGCATCACAGGCAACGGTTCTAGTTGTTGTTGCAACTGTTAGTAACTTTTGAAACAGAAACATTATTGCCAATATGTCCCTTACAATCCATCCATACCATTCCAAACCTGATTGGAACAATTTTGATCTTCCTTGATATGCTAAATGACCACCTTCCCTTTAAAAAAATAAAATGAAATAAAATAAAACAACTTTGATTCAGTATGGCAGCTTTCAAGATGACAGTCACGAACATAGCCTACAATATATCTCCCTTCACCCATTACATGTTGGGGTCTTCGGATATTTTTCTCCCTTTCGTTTCTGAAATAAAAGGGTGTCCTGAGACTTTTGATTCACCCTTTACATTAAACAGTGACATAATCTTCATTATTTAAAAGGTGTTTGGAGAATTTAAAGGGTTCTGCCCAATTGAAGGCCTAGGTGTAAAATGCACGGGCCGCCACTGGTTTATAATAATATGTGTTAGTTATCTCATTAATCGGTGCTTATAGATTGCATAATAAGAAAATTCRTTTAATCAATAGTCAGTGATTTAACCAGTAGCCTATGCAGTAAATTGTGTTTAAACTAAAGTGTTTTCATTATTTACTCTGAAATGCATTATAGTTGTTTAGACTCTGTATGTTTTACTGTGTTTTAATGAATTATTATTCTCTGTCCACATCTAGTTGTTTGTGTGCTCAGAATTTCCCAGACACATACAGAACACCTGCACCAAACATAATCATGTTTTAATTTTTCCTTATCTTGTTTTCCTTTCTGCTCAGCACTCAGCTACTCCGCTTCTGCTTCTGAAAGTTAGTTTGAATCTTGCCTGCTGGTGGGAACTCTTCGCGGGGTCCCCCAGCTGTGTCCTGCTTTTTGTGCTGAAAAACCTTGCTGGTTTTTCAGCTTCTTCTCAACAGCTTTGCTTTGCATCATTTTTGTTTTTAAACTCCACAAGGAAAACTTTATTTTTAGACTGAGCTACGCCGTGTTCAGCCCACAGTCACTGCACGCCATAGACTGACTTCTGTGGGTACAGCTGTGACGACCAGCACATCCAGCCCCTGAATTGGGGTGGGATATAGTTCGGGGGTGGGGGGAAGCTTCAACTCGCCTAGGGCACCAAACTGGCTAGAGCCAGCACTGCGCCTGCTCCGTTCAAGTTGAAGCAACATTTGTCATGAATAAATATTTATATTATCCTGACAGCAGTTTGAAAGTTCATTGTCAGGATTGTAAGAACTCACTCCATGAAACTAAGACCAGCTCTATTTCACAAAACAATTTCTTACGCAAGATCTTTGCATTATGAATCTCAGAAAATGACAAGACACCAACTCTGGTCATGAATGAGAAATGAAAACTTGTGACCTGAACGTATTTCTCAAAATAAAGGATTTATTTTAAATATATGAACAGGATTAAACATACAAACATTTATTAAAAATATTATATGAATAAATGACATAAGTTATATTTTCGACATAAAAATTACCTCAGAGTTGACACAAACAGTAAGTTTCAGGTGTTGTAACTTTACTGGCACGCTGCTTAACTAAGTTTTAAGTAAATAAGAGAATAAAGGTAAAGATTTATAGCTTTAAGGATAGTAGGAAAAGGAAATTARTGAACTTAGCACTTGTTCTCCATAAGTGCAAACCAGACCAGCACAACAGCTGTCAGACACGACATCTCCGAGCTAGACTTCGGCGTTTTCTCAACAAACGTTTGTCTACCTTTGATGTCTTCAGACATGGCCGACAGGCAGGCAGGTAGACGATTTTGAGAGTGACCGCCTCGTTAAGTCCGCAGATGGATGATGTCTCCTTGACAGCTAGGGGTTGAGATACCTCTCGTCTCCCCATAACGAGCCTCAGCGGGCTCCCGGTGCTGGTATCAGTCGCTTGCTTCTTGGCAGTAAAATTAGGTTAGTAACATCCATCCAGSTTTACATCCATGCAGGTGTCCAGAGATGGACACCACACCTCAGAGAAAACCCAGTCAGAACCATCCTCTCCGACGAACAGACAAAAAACAACTGTTAGCTGTATGAACAGAAAATTAGTTTCTTGAGAGGGAAGGGAAAAAAAAGAGAGGTGAGAAAGAAAACAATGTGTCTTTCCCACATTGGCGGGGCCAGCTGCGAGTTGTTTATCTGCAAAAGACCTTGGAGTCTGGAAAGGCAGACTTAACATGCTGTCTTAAAAATCACTTCACCTAAGGTTATAAATCACACCTTTGCACCAATGGATTAATAGTGAAATTAATAGTAC
>NW_013952811.1:487506-489264 GCF_001266775.1 Austrofundulus limnaeus
TCTTCTTGTTTCTTCTGACTTGTAGTTTATTTATTGACAAAGTTTTGCTCTTACTGTGTGGAACTGTTTTTAACTTAATTTAAAAACAAACTAAAATGAACTGTAGCAACGTGTACATTTAAGACATGCACCTTAGATAGTTTAAATAAATAAATCAAACATTTGAGTAAAAGGTTTATTTGAAATCTTTCCAACATTTATCATATGGCTTTTCATTCAGTTAGACAAAAGCTGGAAGAACTGGCTAAACAACTATTAACACTCTGTGATGGAGTTTGAGTCGTGAGTTTAACAACTAAATATGAATTATAATGTAAAAGATGACGGTAGAGAAATCAGAAATAATTACACACAAACAGTGAATGAAAACCACTGGTTGTATTACCCATAAAGGGTAATTTGATACAACAGAATACATAGAAATAAAATTCATAAAGCATATACAACATTCAGAACACACAACATACAAATAGTTGTGGACAGTAGCAGTGACAAAAGCACACAAATTTTCTCCTGACTAAAAACTAACAATTAACTTTAAAACTGAACATTCAGGCTATGGAGGACTGAAACTGACTTAATTAGAAATAAAAGCAGAAATATATAAAATGACCTATAAATAAATAAATAATCTTAAAATGCATCAATTAAAAAGGAGAACTTTACCTGATGTTTTATAATTTAATTGACCCTCATATTTATTTTTCGAAGTTCCAAGAAATTATGTATTTTAAAACATAATTTAAATTTTACTATCTTTAAACAGATACTGTATTTAGTTTTGTTTTTCCTTTATTTGTTTTTCTTAAATGATAATTAATTATTTTTTAAACTTTTCACAGAAGTCTTTCTATTGCCATGTGCTTCTTTTGCATTTCTCTGTTTTTACTTCACCTTATGCATTTCTTCTTCATTATGTAATTAAGGTGGGCAGTCCTTATTGGGTCAGCTCYTCTCCTATTGGTCAACAGACAGGAAGGAGCAGAATCCACGTGCACATCTACTGTGCATGGCAGTGTAATGTTCCACATTATTACAAATAACTTCATTTCTGGACATTTATGTTCGATTTCTTTGTATGTATGGATGGATCACTTGGGTTGTTACCGACCTCTGGGGAAAATTCCATGTCGTTAGCACCTCTGGTAATATATTTACTAAGAAAAATGTTGACGTGTTCAATACTTATTTTACCCGCTGTATCTGTAGTCGTGTTTCCATCAACGTTTCTTGATGCGCATTTTGGAGTATTGCATCAGAAAAGGTGAATGGAAACGGCTTGATTCGAAAAAACTTCCTCTGATTCGCATAAAAGCTGATACGCTCGCTTGGGGTGGTTTTAGGGTTTTTGGAAAAACACTTAATGTGCAAAAGGACAGATGGAAACACTTTTGCCGAATAAGTTGTGACGTAGCGAACATTTACCTCACGAAGCTGATCAGCTGTTCCCCGGTATCGGTACAAGTTTCGGGTCGGCTGCAGCCGTGACTGGTAGCAGGACACTCCTCCCGSTGTTTGCGTCTTCTCAGTAATCCCGTAACGTGAAGAAAATTGCATTTCTTTCTCTACGTCTCCAGACAGCAGTAACATCACCAACACCAGTTGATAAAAGAATAATTACAACTTTCCTGATAGTAGCAACGCGTTCCTGATAACTTCTCTCCATTATCCTGAGATGTGTGGACCCTGCGAGTTCAACGACTGTTACTTCCTGTTTACTACGCACATGCGTATGACGTAATCGATTCGCTTCAAGGC
>NW_013952811.1:490264-491903 GCF_001266775.1 Austrofundulus limnaeus
GTCTGACGTTCCCTCATTGTGTCACTTCACTTTGCACAGACAAATATTAAAGTAATGAGGAAAACCTTGGTAAAATTTACTCTCATAACTTAGTTATGGGAAGATGTAAGGTGGGCTTATTTGCATAAGTAACTCATTCCTACATATTGGTGGCACCGTACGAGTCCCATTCCTGAATGRTGAACTCTGTTTAAATATTTTTCTCATGAAAAGATATCTCTGTGCATTATGAAGGAAGTAAAAAATATTACTTTCTCATGTTGGCAAAAAAGAGTGATGCTGTAAGACACTGTTATGACTAAAGGTGTTCAGATTATTGCAAAAACTGCAGATTTTGCTGTGATTCTGTCATTCTGAGGTTTTAACATTAAATGCTGCTTAAAAAATAAGCACTCGACGGCTTCTCAAGGTGATGACGTCACAGCCAGATAGTGACTCGCCTTAAAACTATATCATAGCGAACACTATATATAGTTTTAAAATCTAATCTGTGAAGGCAGTTTATGATTTTATTCGCATAACTCCGCTAACACCACATCGAGTTGGCCACTCGATTCGTTACACGTATTTCATTGAAAATAAAGACGTGAGGAGGAAGGAATTAGCCTTCACACGGGGCTAAATAGTTAGCTCCAACCACTTCCGGGACAGATAATCCGAACGGAACATCTCGATTCACGGCTACAAGAGCCGTTTCGGCAGCCTTGAGCGACCGATTACACTGCAATTTGTCGTTTGAACCGCTTCAGAGAAATTTGGGGGTGTTTAAACGCCTTTTTCGAGCAGTATTACACTCCGAGCTGCTAAGGCGGATGGAGTTTAGGATGACACATGGAATTTCCGGTTCACCCCGTCAGCTTAAGAGGAGCTGTGTTTGTATCGCTAGCGGAGTGAGAAGCTAACGCTAGTTGATTTTGAAACGCGGTGTTTTTAAACTGTGGTTTAAAACTGTGGATTTATATTCAGCACGTGTTTTTTGTGTGTAAAAGCTGCGGTTGTGGACTTTTGCATTATAAAAACGGACAGCCGTTTTTATTCTGAAGGACAGCATTGAAGGCGGGATTTCCTGTTAAGACGCTCCAGCATTGAACAGGAGCCACGGTGCTGCTGTCACTCAAAGGTGTTTAAGGCTGAGGTGTTTTCCTTTGCAACGGCGACATCTGCTGGTTGATTTAAGGTATTACAATCCAAAAAGGTCATTTTCACCAAAAAACACACATTTTTTCTCAAATTTTCAGCCAAAATCGAATAAAACACAGTTAATCAACTCTGTTTATTCAAAATAAAATAAAGCTTAAAACTAATGCATTTAAATAAAACCAATTTCAATTAAAAAAGGGTTTATTTCTACAAAAATCCTATATATGAACAGGTTTAACTGTATGGCACTCAGTCTGTTTTTGCAATCTCTGTTTGATTGTAGTGTTCATAAACAAGCTTAAATACTAAAACTAATTGCTGAACAGCAGTAGTTAAAGGTTTATGCTTAAAGGTGGACATTTTATTTGATCTATAGGTTGTAAATTAGATGACTGTAATAGTTAACGTAAATATAGGTACAATCAATAGTGAGAACTTGCTTTTGATAAAATTAAAAACAGTAAAAAATACTGATTTTTAACAGAATACAGTTCTGAAC
>NW_013952811.1:492903-493223 GCF_001266775.1 Austrofundulus limnaeus
GTAGGAGTTAGCTTACAGTAGCTATAGATCTTTATGAACAACAAAAACACGCGCGAATGTTCCGCCTAACACTACCAGACATAGTACATGCAAATGTGTCCAGCGTGTGAGATAATCCTCAGATTCTCTTCTCTACATGATCAGAAATGATTTCTAGGTGCAGGAAAATGTTGAATTAAATGGAGATTGAGTGAAAAAAGCATAAATAAGTAATGGGGTGTAAATATGTGTTTGCCACACGCGAAATGAATAGTGTTTCTGTGTGCGTGCGTGTGTGTGTGTGTGTGTGTGTGTGTGTGTGTGTGTGTGAGAAGCTGCTG
>NW_013952812.1:0-475 GCF_001266775.1 Austrofundulus limnaeus
ATATATAATATAATAATATAATGTTCGTCTTTCCCTGGTATTCAATTTTTTCTTTAACAAAAATTACTCCTATATAGGCTAAGTGCTTCTGTTTCTGTGTTATTTATTTGCTTAGTTCTGTATAACTACAAAGAGCAAGGGCTGCACAATACATCACAAATACAGTATGTTGTCATTGCAATATCAGCGTGTGCAATATTCATATCGCAAAGAACTGCTTGGAATGAAATAATTGTTGACTAATGTATTTTTAAGAGGTTTGAAGTTGTATTTTTTATGCTAANCCCATTCAGTTTCAATTTTTTTTTCACATGTGTGTATGAAAGGTTTTCATATGTTTGTATGAAATGTTTTTACATGTGTGTATGAAAGGTTTTCACATGTGTGTATGAAAGGTTTTCACATGTGTGTATGAAAGGTTTTCACATGTGTGTATGAAAGGTTTTCACATGTGTGTATGAAAGGTTTTCACATG
>NW_013952812.1:2802-3288 GCF_001266775.1 Austrofundulus limnaeus
ATGCATTTTTGGAGAAATATCGGCCGCCAGGGATTTCTGGCTGAATCCAAGAGGGAGAGCAGGTGCTGGACGAAGGACCATGGTTCCACCTCACTGGATCTCTTCTTTTTATTCCTCTGCATCAGCACAAGCAGCCCCGTGCTGGAAAACAGCCGTTTCACCCGCCGGAGCTCACCCGACTACATTTGATCACTTATATCTCCGCGTGGGAAAGTCCCAGTAACTTGAACCACCTCCAGGTTGTAGAAAAGATCAAGAACATTAAATTGAGCCATCTCCCTCCCTGACCCGACGCTCAGAGCCAGCGCTAGAGGCTCCGGAGTAAATTGAGTACTATATCGCCCGCCAAAGCGCCTTTTTTGGCCAGTCGTTGGTTAATTGCTCCGCGGGGGGACGTCCCAGGAACTTGCAACTACTGCCATTTTGTAGAAGAGGACCGCAGCTTTCCAAAGTCATCTCACTTTCCCGGATCCAATGCTCAGAGCC
>NW_013952812.1:6638-8590 GCF_001266775.1 Austrofundulus limnaeus
ATATTAAACATTCCTATCAATATTTTTTTCAAAAAAGGCCACTTTGTGCAAAATGGTTTTAACAGCAGAACAACATCCTGTAAATAAAAAAAATGGTTCATTGCGCAAAAATGACACATGTAATCCTCACGTCTTTTCATTTATGTAGGAGCCCCGTCAAAAACCTGTGCATTATGCCAGCAGAGTCCAAGAATTATCTTTTTTTTTTCCATTCAATGCCTGCAGTACCAATGCCCCCACCCTAGGGGGTGCACCCCCCACTGTTCTAATGGATGTCACCTTTCGCCCACATTCCTTTCTCCGTCTTGCTATGACACAGTCTCTTATAATTTGAGATCTGGCATTTATTCTGCTTTTACACTTCAGGATGCGTTTTAGTAGTGGAGGAGCAAGTCCATTTAAATCCCTTTTCAAAAAGGAAAATCACTGAAGATTTGGTAATTTTCAAAATCTAAGATCCAACACTTACTGAAAACATTTGAAGTGATTCTTCTTTCAAATTGTCAACAGAAATTATTCAATTGTATGTTTCATTTATGTGTGCTGCCTATTAAAGTTATATTTTGTAGAATGTATATATTTTTTTACAATTATTTTTATTTATACTCTCTAAATGTCCATGCTTCCTTTTGCTCTTCGGTGGACAAATAGGCGCTAGCTTTTTCATTTCATCATCTTTTTTTTATTTTCTTTCTCAGTAGTTTCCAGGAAATGTGGACGCTGAAAAGCAACGTCTGACAGCAGAATCAACAATAGAACTACTTTCAAATAATCATGGCAGAATTTGTCTCCTGCTAAAGACACAAGACAAAGAAAGTGGATGACATAAAAACACAAAACTGTTTCAAAGGCAAAGCCATAGTATTTGATGGGTTTTACAAGAACATCTGTAAGCTACATAGCATGTGCCGGATGACATGGATTCATGGGGTGTGCCTGCAGAGAAAAAAAAAAACCTGCCTTTTATAAGATTTTAAAAAAGCTGAGCTTTTTTGATGGAGTGCAGCCCACCATCCACTGACACACTGCAGCTTCACAACTGAATCCCACCATTTTATAATGCATCAAATACTACAAATGAGACAGAAGCTGGAAGTGTCAATGTGATTTCTGCTCTGGCATATTCAATTGTGTGGAAGCAGAGCTGGGTACCACTCAAAAAAAAAGGGTCCTTGACTCATTTCCACATAATTATTTTCATCTTGCACTAATAATCAATTTACCAGTAAAATATAAAAAGGACTCTGAATGAAATAATTTTCATTCTAACATTTTTTCCCCCTAAAATGAAACTAGGAACTAATTGAGCTTTTGGGTTTTCATTATGAAGCTGAGTAAGGATATTGATATTTTTGGCTGATATACAGCTACCTTTTTTTTAAATAAAATTTCATTTTATTCTAATGCACTGCTTTACAGACTCTAGAGCACTATTTCATTTGCTCATTTTAACAGATAAGTCACGGACACAATTCTTTGCTCAGTCACTTCAGTCACCTCATTTGTCCAACATACTTAGTGAGATAAAAAAATGCAACATTAGTTAAATCATTTCCATTTTGTCCCTTTGTAAATCTTAAATCCTTCTTAAGAGTTAGAGGCTTCAGTCACTTGAATTTTTTTTTATGTTTCTGGTTTGTTAAAGATATATTTCATTTGAAAGTTAGTGGTCTGATCAAAACATGATGAAACAGAAATGTTAGACATAAAAGGCAACAAAAACAGCTCATATAAAACAAAGAAACACAAACTAGGTGAAAAAATTGTAAAAAAAAAAAGTGTGCATGTCGAAAGTTCACAAGACTGTTTTCCATTGATTAAACTATCAGATCAAATGAATAACAGAGTTGGCAGTACATACCACACTGCTGGTTTCATGTTAACACCCTCATATTATAACATTTTGGACAATTTGTAAAATGTAAAAAAAAAAAAAAAAAAAAAAAAAAAAA
>NW_013952812.1:8885-10629 GCF_001266775.1 Austrofundulus limnaeus
TGTGTGTGTGTGTGTGTGTGTGTGTGTGTGTGACATCACATTCAGCTCGCTGTTTACTGGAGCAAATATGGACACTACTTGTTAGTATGTCAGTTCTGAAGTTGTTGTTCAGTCAGAGCTGATTAAATAATATCTGACATGCTTGTCTATTTATATCTGAACCTGCCTCTGACTGGATTTATTTTTGGTATGGAGTGATGTGATGGATGTGAAACTAACGGAAGTATCAATCCAGTAACTTTAGTGTCAATACGATCCAAGGCCAACGTTACTATCACATGTTTCTGTGGATTCTTAGGCTAGGTTCACACCGAACACATTTTGAGCAGCAAACAAGCGCCCAATGCCTCCAGTTGGACGCACTATGTTCAGACTGGGACAGAGACTGGACGCACATCTAACGAGGGAGGAGCGTATTGTTTTTTTCTGGTCTAGCTTGGGCGGACGAAATAAAGATAAAATAAAGAAAATGGCTTTGCTTTATTTACTAAAGAGCCAGCAAACGTTGCGCACACCAGAAAATTAATTCACCAGATGATTTAGAGGCAGTTTGTGCTGTTAGTTTCGCCACTCCAGGAGCTGCGAGCTGAAGGACTATTTTTTGTCCCGAGCCCAGTTTAACACAGTGGTCAGTTTAACGAGCTGCTGACCCGCATCGGTGCTGATATCTCCAGCCAGAACATCAACTACAGATTTCAGCTAAAGAGCTCCTGTCCCTCAGTTTCGGTTTAGTGGGCAACATTCAGGAAACTGTCACGTGGAAAAATGATTCTCTCTGATTGGTTTTCAAGACGCGTCGAGCGGCGAAAGATCAGATTTTTGAACTCGAGCGTCGGCTGCTATCGCCACACTGCATGCACGGAAAATGCTCTGCCGCACCTTACGCGTTCCATCCGCGCCACACTAAATGGACCTGACGCGCCGCAAGACCCCTAGAGGCGCGTCCACCATCGACTTTGCATGTAAACTGGCTGCAGCTCAAAACGCGTTCGATGTGAACGAACCATTAGTCATTCAGTACATGGAAAATTAAAAGAAAAAAAAGTAACTGGACTTCTGTTCTGTAACTGAAGGTGTGGAGCTACAAGGTTTACACAGTAGAAAGCTGCAGGGGCAGAGCCAGAGGGGTGGCCAGGGGTCCAAGTGCTATCTTTGGTACCTGATTGGCCACCCTAGGTGCCAACTCAAATGATAGAAAGTGGTCCCTCTGGTCCTATCGGGCCTTGGCCTGTGGGGTGGGGGTGCGGCCTCGGGGCCCAGGCCTCTGTGTCCGTGCCTGGATTAACTCTGGCGCAGTGGGTACCGGCGGGCCCTGTGAGTTCGTCACTGCTGGCCCCAGGGGTTGCTGTGTGTGGTCGCTAGTGGGGCTCTTCTGGTTCTCTCCGGTGGTCCTCTTTGGGGGGTGGGTGGGCAGCCCTTCCGGCGCAGGTGTCTCTAGGGACTGCGTGCTTGGGGTCCCTCTCGGGGTCTTTGGCACTGGTCTCCCTTATGTCAGCTTCCTGCTTTGCGGGTCGCGTCTGTGGTCCCCCACAGTCACTTTGAAATATTCCATTGGAGAGATCCATGCATGCTCACAACTGCACACAAACAGGTGTTTACATCCTGGGTTTTCTATTCTATTTTCTATTTCTATGGGCACTGACGGAAGGGAATGCGCATATGTGTATGTGTGTGTATGTATGTATATGTGCATGTATGTGTATGTGTATATGTCTAAATGTATACTGTATATGTGTGTATATAT
>NW_013952812.1:10774-13565 GCF_001266775.1 Austrofundulus limnaeus
TTTTCAGCAAGGCTATATTCATTATAATTATATAGATATGCATTTTTGTTGCTGTGGTTTTGCTATCTTTGTTTTTGTAGGTGTGGAGCCAAGAAGTCCGGTGTGCTGTCCTGTGTTTTCTCAACATATATTTTACATATCTTCTAATCTCTATTTCACTCTTTCTCATTTCATTTCACTTTTTTCTTTCTTCTTCTTTTTCTTCTATTAAAAAAATCATAATAATGGTGTGGAGAGGATGGCTATAAGGGGAGAAGGGAGGCCATCTATTTAAAAAAAATAAAGAGGGGTGGAGATGGTACAGGTGAATAGTAACAAAGTGCATTTACTTTGTTACAGTACTTAAGTATTTTTAAAGATCTTTAATTTTACAAAATGCATTTTTTGTAAATCACAACTTTTACTTTTATTTTGTTACATTCAACATGTAAAAAATATACTCTTTGTTCTGTACTTTAAAACTTTACACATTGCTACCAATTTAAACTCATCATAAAAGGAGTTGTTTATGCACTCTAAAAAATGAAGTGTTAAATGTTCCAAGCCAATTCATGTCAACTGATTTATCTCACTGAGATGAGTATGTAAAGCGGTAGTAAATTCAACACTTTTGTTTCTTAGAGTGTGTAAAACACTTTTTACTTTCCCTATTACTGTAAGAAATTTTACAATATTTATTTAAGTCATTTTTTATCAGTGAAATTTGATTATTTATTTAATAAGGCTCAATTTGTTGACACAGTTGGATATTGTTAACACTTGAAAAAATAATATATTTTGCATAAATCTGTAGATAATGCTGGAAAAGTACTAAAAGCTACCATTACTGCAATGACAATATCTACAATATGCATGTACTATCATTCAAAACATTCACTGAAATATCTCTTTATTTCCACTTTCAATAAATTACTCATTTTTTTAACAACAATGTCTAGAAAACAGAATTGTTTATGATCTAGATCTCTGTGGCACACTTAAACTATGCAAAAATATAAAAGATCCGCAAAGGTTGTATTAAGACCACAGAGTGAGTTTTTAATTACCAGTGGTAATCAGGTCCCTCATGGTGACTAATATGAAGCTATTAAGCCTAACAGAACAAACCATCAATGTGCTGTTGTATGTTTGCAAGGAGTAATTTAGCTTAACCTATTGACAAATCATTACTAAAACACATTTTGCTTTGTTTGTTACAGTTTAATGAACACAAAGATCGATTAGTTTGTGTAAAATTACTAAAGAGTGATGACTTCATCCCTACTGTATTAATACCAGTAGATGCAGAACACACAAAGTGGTGGGAGGATACTGCGATTAAAACAACAGTTTTTTTTCTTTTACTGCATTTGTTTTTATATTTATGATTTGTTCTCCATTGTTTGTTGAATTATTGTATCCAAACTAACAGGAACATTTTTTTTCTTTTTAAAGGCTGTCATAGTTGGTGTCCGAGAAAGCCAAACAAAAAGACGATTAGATCAGAGAATATAGCACTATTAAAATTTAAACTACTGTATTTAAAAGCAGACCACAAGTTACTGCTTCATAAATCCAACACTGAAAGTAGAACAACTACTACCATAGAGAAGGTGATATTCATTTGTGGATTTGTTTTTTCATAGCTACTTAAAAAACAGCATGACAAGACCAACACAGTGTATAATTAAGATGTCCAGAAAAATACGGAAACATAGAAAACACCAGAAACTTTATAATGTACAGGCAAAATAATAATAATAATAATAATAATACATGCATCAATTAATCCAAGTAAACAAGAATAAAAAAGGATTTTCAGTCTCATGGTTTAAAAGTAATGAGGTAAAAATATTAAGTAACAGATGAAAAAAAAATCTCCCTTTTTCGTGCAGTTAAATTGATAAGATGCCAGGATTTTTTCATTCTCAGTCTAAAATGTTTTGACATGAAAATCATTCATCCAGTGAGTCATTTGGCAACATTCAAAGATGATTTTGTTTTTCATTGCCAGTAAATTATTTTATTTTATAAAAAATGCCAACATCATTGTATATTAAGTTAGGTAAAATACAACTTTGGCATTTATGCAACTTTTTTTTCCTGGAAACTTTGATCATAATTTGTATTTTGCAGACATAAAATAGCACACATTTGACAAAGCATTCTCAGAACTGATGCCCATGATACTTAGCAGCTGCCAGAGACATTTGCCTGTCTGTGGTTGAAAAACACAAGTAGGCCTAACTGGTAAATTGAGATTATCATACACATGGTGTATTTTTAAGATAGTTTACGCTGAGATTTAAGATTAGTAGATAGGGTGCTTGACATAAGTGTGTGTATAAAAATACTTCTTTCACAATACGTTTTTTTTTGTTGTTGTTTGTTTGTTTGCTTGTTTCAAAAATAAAACAAGTATTAACAATGAGAATACAGAAATGCACCCACAACCAGAAAAAAAAAGTAAAGAAATTGTAACAAGTGGATTGTTAGTTATAGTACATGTTATGGTCCAGGAACTGACCTAAGCCACTGCATACACTCATCACATCTGGGAGTAGAAGATTTCCACAGAAGATAAATGGTAAATGGACTGTATCAAAGAGGTTCTATAGAACAGCTGGAGTGTGCAGAAACCATGTGACCGTGTGATCAGCTGGTGAAGCTAACGCTAAACGGTCAAGAGTCTGGGTTTCCCATTACTGTGCATGTTGACAACAGAGCAGAAAAAAGGACTGACAATGTAGAAATCATAAAAAAACTATTAATAATAATAATAATAATGATAATAATAATATTAACCCAATTA
>NW_013952812.1:13906-17846 GCF_001266775.1 Austrofundulus limnaeus
AGAAGAACCCGTCCAGAGGACCTATACAATTTTTTTTCCTTTGATTTTTTTACCTGGATTACTGAGATGCATCAGGACACTTTCTGGGTAGAGTTTGCATGTTCTCTCCGTGCATGCATGGGTTCTCTCCTTAGCTAATAGAGACAAGTTTCATCCTATAACCAGAGAACATTTTCTAACTGTTGACTGGTAAATATAAATATTGTTAGTTTTTATAACAGTAATAAGACATAATAAACACATTTTATTACTAGCTGAAGTTATCATTTTTCAACTAGCTAAAGTCTACAGGCTGACTTCAGGTCTGGTTTACATCTTGTTACTTATAAATTGCATATTTTTCTGGTATATATCTGCAGTTTTACATGATTGTTGAATGAAATTAACATAATTGTTAATTCACTGTAAGCCCTAATAAGTTCAGAGAACTCAAAATTTGTTTTGTAACGAATTACACAAAAAATATTTTAGTGATGTTTTTAATGTTTTCAGAATGCATAAAATAAAAATTACATGTGCAGTTGCCTTAAATTATCTCAATGTTATCTTATAAATATTGATTTTTCTCAACTATTGATCAGGGAATAGTTCACTCAAATTTTTCTATATTTTCAACTCAACAGTGCACATGCGTCAAGCACAATATTGTAGCATGACACCTCACAGCTACAAAGTGTAGCTCTTGTTGTAGTTCAAGACTTCACCACCAGATGGCAGTTTTGAAGAACCTTTCTTGGATTCTTCTTCATGAACAACACAGACAAAGTGAAACTCACACGTCTTGTTAATGACTAGGCCTACCACTCTCACTTATGTTTACTTCTGCTGAATGGTTTAACACAAGTTAACAAATAATGAACACATCAATTAGAGTAACACAACAGACTAATTGCTGAAAGAACAATGTTAACCAGTTCCCTAAAAATGATTTAACAACAAACATGTATCCTACCCACAATCCTCCACTGCAGTCGCATTACAAACAGCCAAACAGCAGAATGTTACAATATGCATTCCCTGTTCCCTGACAACTAAATATCACTGACATTATGCCATCAAACTATTGCACACCAACAAATGCATTCAAGCAAAAGAAACCAGACAACTTATGTTTTATTTTGACCATGTCTTGTCCTCTCCTTGAAAAGTGAAGCAAGGGAATGAGGATCAGCAGCCTTTGTGTGCACATGCGCCCTCATTTTTCGCCCAGAAGAGGAGAAGTTACTTAATATATTCATGTTTATATGCTGTCCAGAAAAAGCACTTAAATATTACTGGTAAAATAATATTAGCATTTACTTTTTTGTACACAAAAAAACAAACAATTGTACAGTAATATTGATATAATATAATGTGTATTGTTTATTAAGTAAATTCTAGTAGTTTATAGAGATTTTGATTTTTTTGTAAAATTTAAAAGAATAATTAAATAAATGTTACTACACCCAAACGTTTGTTTTTTCAGCGCAGGCTGGCAAAAGCTTCTCCACATCAAGGCAAATTTAAGACGGCTGGCTCATCTTACCTGAGGGAGATATAAGTCCCACCCACCAGGAAGTCATGACACTACTGTATGGTTCCTAAACCCTTTGAGCGTTCCACACAAATTAGCTATAAAATATTGAGCCTTTTTTTCAGTCAAAGTGGCATAAATCTCAACAGAGCTCAAAACTTTATAGTTTGGTCAACTCCATAACAACATTTGACTGCTGTGACCTTATTAGTTATGAGCTAGTACAACTGTTTGGGATTACAGTGTTTATTGTAAAAACATGACCGATAATCTGTGAAACAGATCCAGTTCAGCTTGCTGTTTGTCTATTAGTTTCTATGGAGGCTGTAAGCTGTTGCCCTTTTTGGATGCTATTTCTGCTCCTCCATGCTGTCACAGATGCTACCAGTGGACAGTATGGGCGGGGCTCAATCTAGTGATATATATTCAAGTCTATGGACTGTACTTATTTATTGCCTTTCTACCCAACCAGGATACTCAAAGTGCTTCACACTACAATCTGTGCCCTCATTTACTCATTCACACAGCGCTCTACTAGATCACCTACAAAGCTAACATGTACAATCATCTATGGAGACTAATCAGTGCCAATCATATTCATACACTGATGGGACACACATCAGAGGCATTAGTGGTATCTTGCCCAAGGACACAACAACT
Source organism: Austrofundulus limnaeus (assembly GCF_001266775.1). NCBI lineage: Eukaryota > Metazoa > Chordata > Actinopteri > Cyprinodontiformes > Rivulidae > Austrofundulus > Austrofundulus limnaeus. The sequence continues at coordinate 16,080 of NW_013952812.1, forward strand.
GAGACAGCTGGAACGGGGGACCAAACCGGTGACCTTTCGATTCGAGGTTGACTGCCTTAACCACTCTGCCACAGCTGCATGGGAGTGTGTGGCCAGGAAAGAACACATAGGTAAAGACTTCCATTTCCAAAAGTGACATCTACTGGTCAGTTGACCCCAAGCATCAAAAATACTTTACTTCCCCATGAGACTCTTTAAAGCCCTTGGGCAAAAGTAGGAACAGATTGATTTTATGGCACAATAAAGACTGTCTGATAACTGTGGGCTATTATTCATCTTTTTGGGAAGATGATTATCTACCGGATATCAAAGGTACCACATTGATTCACAAACTGAAAGCACACTTTGCTCGTCCGGGGTTTCCAGATGTGCTCATCTCTGATAATGGACCACAATGTTCAGTCCAAGAATTTTAAAAGTTCAGGCAACAGTGGGAATTTGAACACAAAGCATCTGAAGGAAATTTCGTAAATGATTAACTGAATGTTAGATGCAGTTTTATATTTTTACACAATTTTCCGTGTTTGGTTTTGCATTGATTTTGCACTGAGGAAATAAAAAAGGTGGGGGTGGTGCCCATGAGTTATTAAATGTTCATTTAAAGGGAACACATGCAAAATCCACTTTTTTACCCATTAAATTTTGATGTGTACTTGGAGTCTGTAGGAGTGCAGAGAATTTGTTTTTAGTTTCTCCCGGTGCTGCAAAGATATCTTTATATTTTGTTTGGGTCATATTTTTTTAACCAGTTCAGTTAACTCTATTTTCTATGACATTTTTCTGGACTATTACATCACAATATTCACATAATCTTTTTAATTATTTGTTTATACCTGAATGCACTAGGAAGTATACATTAGTTACATGTTATGTTCCCAGAGGGACAAATTTGAGTGTGACTCAGACCAAGAGCAGGCTAAGTTAGACGGCACTTGTAATGTAGCTCTGAATGTGTTCAATGAATTTCATAGTAAGCATTGATGCTGCTTTAACCATCCATTCTGCATAGTTTGATAGAACAGTATGAAACATATGAATACAAGTTAAAAAGATTAAATTAAAAAAAGAATATGTTGTAGTTATAACTCAGCCACTAGTGCGGATCACTCTAGACAAAAAGAGTTTTACCTGTTAACTCCAAGAACTCACTCTTTTTGAATGTTCTGCTTATTATCTCTATTCTTTCTCTTCCTGTTGTTTCTACCACTGTTCCACAGCGCTGATCTCTCCTTCCCATTTTGTCCATCACTCTTCATCGTTAACATGTTCATGGAAGGTCATTTGATCTGTTTCGGGACTTTGGGAAATGGTCGAACTGATTGTTCGTTCGTGACACACGCGGACAGACTACTTGCATGCACACAGACAATGGGCCCTTCACTTTATCAAGGGAGGCAGATAAACAACTCTGGATCGAGCAGAGAGACAAGATGGGGATGTTAAATGTGCTGCTCTAAATGTCTTCACACATCGCCTGTTAACTGATGCTGAATAAGGGCATCTGTCCTTCTCAGGGAGATCCTAGAACGTGGAGCTTGCATGTTAGTCCATGTGTGCAGTTAAACAGTGGCAGGTATGACCTTTGAGGACTTGCTGTGTTTAAAGGTATTTTCTTTGCAAACAAAACACATCAATTAACTAGATACCGCATAGCAGTAACATAATGACACAAATGCACCAGAACTCAGAAGACTTTATTCCTAATAAATACCATGCTACTGGGTACATCCCAAAATTGTAGTGGCTTGGGTGGGGGTCTTTTTTTGG
>NW_013952812.1:18506-22902 GCF_001266775.1 Austrofundulus limnaeus
TATATATATATACAGTAGAAACAAACAACAACTCACTGTCTCACTCACACTTAGGGACAATTTACAGTTAGCAGTTAGCCTAATAATCATGTTTTTGGTTGGTGGGAGGAAACCAGTACCTGGAGAAAACTCATGCATGCACAGAAAGAACATACAAACTGTACCCCGAAAGGTCCCCGGCCAGGATTTAATCCAACAGCCTTGTTGCTGAGAGGCAACAGCTCTACCACCATGCTGCCTCTTTGAGTACAATGCCACTTAAAAGTGCAAGGCATTCCATATCATCAGTTAAGTGCCAAAGATGCCTTATCAGTGCTGTGATAGCAGTCTTGAAATCATGGGGATTGATGGAACATAGGTAAGTAGTGTCTTGAATAGTATTCCAGAGGGCATCTACAGCCTTTGAACATTTAAACCACCCCTGGCAATGCACCGGTGTGACAAAATTCACAATAAATTAAACCTACATCAGGGTTGCTTGGACTACCACAGTCTTTATTTGATCTCAGGGCCATACATGCCACTGGTCTACCAACAATCAGGAGAATTCACATTTGTTATTTTTTTCTAATGGAACATTCCTAAATTGGGGACAAAGAAATCTATGACTGGGGGGGAAGATACTCCCTAACCTCTAGTGTACATGTCACACAATCCAGTTGTAAGATTAATCAAAACCAGTGTACAAAGACTGCAGAGAGATGACCAACTCCAAACAACCCTCATCATCCCCCGTACATACAGATATTGATGGACTTCATTGCTGTTTAAAGAGCCAGACATGCAGACATAACTTGACATAAGCTTGGAGTTTCCATTTTTATAGTTTTGTTTAGAATCGGGGGAAAATTTGCTTTTTTTAAAATAATGTCTCAACAAAATAAAGAGTTTCCACTCCTATGAGTGTGTAAAAACCTTTTTTGTCACGCACACAGCAGCCTCTTTCCACAAGGAGAAAAGCAAAAAGACAAAGTTTTATTATTCTTACATGCTGAGCTTCAATTTGTTCTAAAGTATTTTAGCTATTCAATTTTAAATGCCACTCATAAAACATGGACGTAACCTTCAATAGTTTCTGGACTACCTCTCTAAAGAAGATTGACTTGAAAGGTGTCACTCATTTAAACTCAATAAACAAATAAAGTGTTTGACAATTAAGTTCAAATAGTTATAAGGACAACAAATATTAACACTAAATATGATCAACCATAATGTCTGTTTTTATTCAAACAAAACAACGTTACTTCCCTTTTTGAAGCAACCTCAAATTGCCATATTTCAGGATGTGACTGCTTGGTTAAACAAGCTCCAAAAGTTTGCTGCATGAATACCAACACAATATTGATCAGTGTCTCTGCAGTAGTAATTACATTTCTGCAATGCCAGCAGTCAATATTTTTATTATTTAGCACAGCCCATCAAATAACCATGTATAACTTTAGAGTTTTCAATCGTAGTGACGACCTTACATAGAATGCTTAAACAGTCAGCTGCTTTGTGTGTGCAGAACTTGTACATTTCATGTCACAGTTAGTCCTTTAATGTAACGTCTATTTTAGAGGTAAGTAGAGCAGTAGAGTAATTTTGAGTACTGGTTGTCACATTGTTGATTTGTACTTTCAGGTCAACTTCAAGAGTTCTCTTTCTAACCCTGCTAGCATGACTCCAAAGGGACAGACAAGAGGAAAGGTGGGTTAAAAAGTTACAGAAAAGACAAATTGCAGCGAGGGTCAGGGACAAGAGAGGAGGAAAGGATATCTAACAATACAGAGTGAGAAAGAGCAAAGAATGGACAAGGACAGACAGAGAGCTGAAAGCTGGTAAGTGTGTGCATCTACCTTTCCTGCTCTGCAAGGTGACCTCTGACACACATGTAAGAGAGGGAGAATGAGAGAGAATGGAGATGGATGGTTTTGTAGTTTTCACTTTACACTTGCTCATAGGTCAAACGATGTGGGGTAGAACAGGAGCAGTGGGTCTCATTTAACAAAGATACCTCTTAGAACTTGGTAATGTCATTTTCACAATAACTTTTCTTTTACCACACAGCTCGAACACTGTTACCACTATATGATGAATATATATTTTTAAATTAAACATCAAGCTAAAATTTAATTAAAAAATGTATTTGTGATTGATCAGTCAATCTTTTGGCCTAAATACCCTTATATCTGTAGTCAAAGTCCACAGCAAAATTGGCGTGTTTACGGCTGCTTCAATGGATTATGTGTATGTGTATTAAGGCACCATTTCTTTATCTGGTCTCATATATCAGCTGCAACAATGGCAACCAATGAATGCACAACTTATCTTTGACACCCAGAGCCACTTTCTGAATGTAGACTCCCACTGCCCAGGAGATGAGCAAACTGCAATTTAAAACCCGTGTACGTGTTTCAAACCAGAAACTGGCTTCAACACATCTTTAAGTAATTACAAATCCCAGCAACAATGGGCTTCTATGTTTTTAATCACTCGTTTTGTTAGGAGATCAATTTTAATTAATTGGACTTTTAAAGTGTGATTATTTGCACCTTAGATTTAATCCAAGACCTAGTGCTTTAACAAAAAGTTTGCAAGGATTGCCTCAGAGTCAGAGCTCTCAGCCTGGGTGGGATTTACACATTCTCGCTATGCATTCATGGGTTTTCTCAAGGTACTCTGATTACATCCCAAAAACCAAAAATATGCATCAGTTTACCTGGTAACTCTAGATTGTCCCTGGGGGCAGGTGAGCGGATAAATAGGTAATTGTTAAGGATAAAACAATTAATTGAGAATCAGTTAATCAATTATAACTGCTTAAAATGTGACTCCATTCATAAAAATGAATTAATCAATTTCATTGTTAATGTATAAGAGTTTTACACTCCTAGATTAAAGTACCAGAGCTTCTCAACGATTTTCTCAACCTGAAACTGTATTTATTTATTTATTTATTTATTTATTTATTTATTTATTTATTTATTTATTTATTTTCTCCAATTTTTGGACTGCTTTTTTATTTGAACAATCTAGAAGTTTTAATGTAAATATCTCATACTGTCAAAAGTGTACATTTTTTGCTACATAATTTTATTCTGTACATCTGTTTTTTTTACTAAACCTTTAAAACCAAATAAATTTATTTTATTTGTGTTTTTCCTCATTTTAAACTAATATCATACTCTTACACTCTTTTAATAAAACTGCTAGACTGAAAAATAAATAGCAAAATTAATTACTCACAGGACTAACAACAACAAAAAGAACGGGCATAAGTTTGGAGCGTTATTTGTTAAAGAGTTAACACAAATTCAGTTTGATACTTGATCATTTTTGGTCAAAAAAGGAATATTGATGACATTTTTATTTACTTTGTTATACTATCTTACTAAGATAACAGACAGATACAGTTTGACACAAGGACAAAAATGCTGATAATAAAAGGATCATTTGGTTATAAAATGGCTACAATTAATTTTGTTGTAAAAAATAAAAATAATCATAATTGTGAGCTTAGAATCAATAATGGAATCAGAGTTTGAGTGAATTGTTACATCACTTGTGGGTGTCCCCCACCTCTCACACAGTGACTGCTGAAGATAGGTACCAGCCCTGTGTGACATCGAAAGGAGAAGCTGGCAAAGTAAATGAATGAAAGGGTTTTTTTTTTTTCCTTGAAATATCAAAGCTATTCAGGAATGAGTGTAAAAAGATTCTGTAAAAACTGTGCTTATAGCAATACATTAAAAAATTTAAAAAAGTTTTATAATGAATGTGTTGCACATGATCATATAAACATATAACATACATATATGGTTGGAGATGAGAATAGTTGACCAATTGGAATCATGGATGAGGGAGGAAAGCTGGCTAAATTTAAATAAAGCACTGCTAAATGCACAAATTAAGCAGTTTCTCAATGCTGCTGTTGTGTGATTAATGAAGGAGTAGGATTGAAATTTGTCATTGTCCAATTCATTAAATCAGTCTGCAGCGAGATCTGGCATTTGAGAATCAATCCCAACTGTTTTAACTGTTTGTTTGCTTTTTATATACTGAAATGAGAAAACAGGTGGAAGAAAATATTCCTGCAAGAATTTGAAAAATATGTTCCTTTTTTGCCATGCTGATTTTTATTTGTTTTTAAACATATCTATAATCACAGTGGAACATACTGACAGAAGTTGAGGCAAAATTATGCACTTTGTGCTTATATGTTCTTTATGTTTCAGAAAAAAGAAATTAAACCAGAGGTGCCCAAAGTGGGGCCCGTGGACCAAAATTGGCCCGCCGAGCCATTTGATTTGGCCCACCAGCAGTTGTCCTGGTTATACTTATGTTAAGATTAAATATAAAATACAAGTAACTACAAGAGACATTTAGATTAGATTTAAGCCCATATATATATATA
>NW_013952812.1:22957-24991 GCF_001266775.1 Austrofundulus limnaeus
ATATACTCAAATTTTTAATCATGAAAAGTCCCATGAGCCTTTGCTGCCTGTGCATACGTTGGATTTTCTCCATGTCCATGGGCAGAAAAAAACAAACAAACAAAAAAAAAAAAAACTAAAGAATGTGGACAAACACACTGGCTTCTAGCTTAATCATAAAAAATAAAACAACTTTACTGAAATATCAGCATTTCTTAAATTATTGCATTTGGCCAGCGACCCTAAGATTGATTTTAATTTTGGCCCTTTCAGGGATTTATTTAAATTTTGGCCCTCTCAGGGGAAATGTTTGGGCATCCCTGAATTAAACCTTTGATGGTTCAGAGGTATGTAAAATGGAATTAATATAAAATATGGATTGACTTTAGCTTATAGAGATTATCTTTAACAGATAATAAACAAAATAACAAATCTTTGTATTTCCAGGTAATGCATACCACAGGCACTTAAAGGCCCGTTGCATGTATCAAAGTTGTGGATCCTGTAGTTTATGTAATTCTGAAAATCTTGAACTGAACCTGAGTTCACCTTACAAAAGTTTTATTCCTGCTTGGCAGTGCAGGTCCCAAGTCTTAGTTTCTCATTAGAACATGCATTTGTGGTCACAAACATCAGTTTAATTAGTTTCAGTATTGCAGTTGAACATTACCAGACCTCATTATCATCTTTTCTTCAGTCGTACTCTGTCATCCCTTTTGTCAAGTCTTGGTTTCCTTTTAACATTCTCAACCTTTAAAGTCTGTTCACTTTGGGAAATCTTGTCTTTACTGTTGAAAAAAAAAAGGTTATTATTACCTTCATCTGTCAGTCTCACCTGCTCTTCGATCTGTCTCTTGACACCACACCATGAAAGTGTTTTTTTGTCTGTTTCTGTTCTCTTCTGGCCCTGTTACACTCTCCAACACAAAACTCATGCAGACATCTAACTATCTAACTTGTATTGCTTTTGGTCAAGAGCTCACAAGTGAGGAAGACTATTCAAACTTAGGTTTCTCTCTTTTTCAACTTTTGTCACCAATTTATAATTATCCTTTACTGAATAACGATAAATACTATGATTTTTGCAACCCTTAGAGGAAAACCTCCATGAAGTTCACATGTGAAACCATGTTTAAATTAACACTTTTAGCACATTTGTATGATTACATGACTTTTCTTATGGGACCACATTTGAAAAATCTGGTATATTCAAGTGGATTTCCTTTAAGGGAAGAACCGTTTGACCATTCTTTTAATAAAAAAAAGTTTTCATGTACAATATATTAATTAAAATTTCATTTTGGTTTTATTTAGCATCTAATTTGAACCTTCAAGCCTGTCACAGTCCTCTTCTTGGAAGAGTTAAGTTTGTATTTCAACCTTAGGCTGCCCAGAAGCGCTGCCAAAGGAGAAAAGCTCAGATCTGATTTGATTCAGAAGACAATGGTTTTATTTCTTGTAATACAAAGTCCATTTAAGGAACATCAAACTATGTGTGTGTACGTCAAATGTTTACTAAAGATTTCAATTTTAAAATGACAGAAGCACTAATGGTGTCGTACAGTATGCCTAACAGACAGGCAACTGTTTAGCTGAAACAGTGCAGAGTTTGACTATCTACAGAGCAAGATTTGTCTGGCCAAGTTCTGGCTCACACAGCACTTGACCCCAAATACTGCAAAGACTGATGGCACTTTGGTGGAACCAGATGAAGTTTGCTAGAGGTTGTCTGTGCATGTGCCAGCACCACATAAACCAAACCAAAACTAAGCCAGATGTGGCATGCTATCTTAAAAACTGTGCCATCATTGCCAGACCTGATTTAAAAAACCAACTTACCATGGCTGCAGTTAATATCAGATCTAAATCTGTCTGATATGTGGGATTTTTCAGCTTTTACTACAAATGAAACTAATAAACATGCTTTAAAGTGGATTTCTGATACATCCGTAGCTTTCAAAATACAGGTGCTGGTCATAAAATTAGAATATCATGAAAAAGTAGATTTATTTCAGTAATTCCATTTAAAAAGTGAAACTTGTATATTATTAATTA
>NW_013952812.1:27670-31444 GCF_001266775.1 Austrofundulus limnaeus
TTTTTATTCCATGAAGCAGCTCTCTTGTCGTCCATCCACATTTTCAGTTACAGGCTGAGTCATTTCTACCTTCTCCTCTCTGTAAACGCTCTCTGGTTTCATTTAAAAGAACCAATCATCAGATATTGTCCAAGATTAACCTTCAGGGTGGATATAGCTCCCTCACACCGAGGACCTATCCACGCCATCATTTACCCAGAATGCTTTGCGTGTAAATAAAATGGCTCCATCCATGTTAAAATATATTTAAAAAAATTATAAAACTAAACAGCCTACAGTATTTCTACAGTTTTTATTTTACAGTTAAAATATATGTTTATGAAATAAAGTCTATGTTACAACTAATCTTGGATCCCTTTAAAAATGTCCCAGCCTGAAATATATGAAAATCTGCTATATTCAAGGCTGCAAATCAGCATTTTTGGACCACACACACACAGATGAAAACACACCCCAAAGAGTTCATCATTTTCCCATGCTCCTCCAGCATAACAAGCCACGCCTGTTCAAATATACACTCGAAAAGTCTCAATGTGATGACTAGAAATACTATTTAAGTAAATTGAATCCAAACCCTTAGCTGATCAAACTCTAGCCTTGAATTTGATATGTGCCTGAAGGGAACATCTCATGTCATCCCAGCTGAGCATGAGCACACTTCAGCCCCAATAACTTCCTCTGCAGACTTTCACTTTGTTTGAGAAATGTTGTCTGGTCAACAAGTGTTTCTTTAGATATTTTCCATCTATCCATTTTCATACCTGCTTTTTCTTTTTCTGGGTTGAAGCACAGCTGGTCTCCAGCAGTCACTGTGTGATGGGGGTGGGGTGCACTTTGTATGGGTCACAAATCCATCCCAGGGTCACAGAGAAGAAGAACCATTCACACTTAAAGACAGTTTAGAGCTGCCAAATACCCTGACTTTCATGTTTTTGGTCACTGAAAGAAAGCTGCAGAAAATTGATGAGGTGATGGCATTATCCACTTCCCTATTGTACCACCCTATTTTATTTCTTGCATTTTAAAATATATATTAGAAACTATAGATTTCCTTTGAAGGCGCATATTCTATTTCTGCCCCTTTTTGCATATCCATAAATGTCACATTTGATTGTCTGCAAATTACATGGATTTTCCCTAACTTTGCATGTGTACAGATGGATAGATAAAATCTAAAGTATTTCTTAAAAAAAAACTCAGTTTTGAATTTATTTTACTTCTCAGAGCCAGTCTTATAGGGAATGCCAAATTTGCCCTTTCCTCCTCCTCACATTAGACTGTACTGTATTCCAGTTTCTGTCCATGAGGATGACACTCTGTCTACTTTTAAGATTAGACTGAAGACTTTCCTTTATGATAAATTATATAGTTAGACTTTGGTTTCCTGAATTATTCCTCATTTCTGCTGCCATAGACTTAAACTGCTGGAGCACAAACTGAGCACATTTCCTCACTCTGCTGTTGTCTTTAGTGTCTGTTCTCTACATGTTTATTGCAATTATTTCTATCAGTAACATTTTTTAAATCTCTTTTCCAGAAGTAGGAGCACCTGGACCAGTTCTTCTGTGTTTGGCTGTGTCTCTTTCCTGTCCTCCAACCCAGCCAGTCGAGGCAGATGGCCACCTGTCCTGAGCCTGGTTCTGCTGGAGGTTTCTTCCTGATTACCAGGGAGTTTTTCCTCTCCACCGTTTGATCAGGATGGGAGACTGTGATGAAGTGATTCAACACAATCTGCTGGCTTCTTCTTTAGATTGTTCTTCTTTCATGCACAGTGCCCTGAGACAACATATGTTGTGACTTGACGCTATATAAATAAACTGAATTGAATTGAATTGTTTGGGCCAAAACCTTCAACATGTACTGGGGTGGTATGAAGCTAAGTAGGAAGCAGCTGGGATGAGAGTCAGTTCCTCTTAATCTGAGGCCATGGTTCTCAACCGGACAAGAGTGGAATGTCCCCTCGGGGGAGGATCTCTGCCTCAAGTGGATGAGTTTAAGTATCTTGGTGTCTTGTTCATGATTGATGGTAGGATGGACTGGGAGATGGATCAACGGTTTGGGGCCTCTTCCTCTGTAATGAGGGCATTGCTTCAGCCGGTCATGGTGAAGAAAGAATGAAGTTGAATAGTAAAGCTCTCGGTTTACTGGTCTGTCTATGTTACAACCTTCACCTTTCATTTATGAGACCTGGATTATGACTGAAAGGACGAGATCCTGGATACAAGCGGCCAAATTGAGCTTCCAGTGTAGGGTGGCCTAGCTCAGCCTCAGAGATAGTGTGAGGACCTAGCTCATGGACTCCTCCCGTTAGAGTTTTTCCAAACATGTCTCACTCGTAGGAAGGGAAGACACGTGACTCAGTGGAGGAATTATGTGTCCTCTCTGGCCTGGTAATGCTTCGGGGTCCCCCAGGACGAGCAGAAAAGTGTCTCTGGGGAGAGGGTTGTCTGGATTTCTCTCCTGGACCTGTTGCCTCCGCCACCTGGCTTTGGATAAGTGGCAGCAAATGGAGATGGATTGTCTGATCATTTGAGAGATCAGCGACTAATTTATGTAAATATTATACATGATGTCACAAGTTGAGATTGCTATTGTATAATCAATTGCCTTTCAAAGCAACATGTGGGGGAAATGATTGTATTTAGTATGAGTTACACACATACTACCTTTCTGACATTCTTCCACGTGTTCGACACATGTTTCATACTCAGACCTGTTCTGACAAACACTACAGATTACCTTTTACTTGTGTATTAAACTCTTTGATATTCTGTGCATGGCCGTTGGCGGAGGTTAGCAAGTGGATCACATCTATTACCTTGCTAATTCTGCAGCCTGGCCTTTGCATAATAAGATGTGTTTCATTGAAAGGGTGAGAGGAGATCAAGGAGAGGGAGATAAGGGAAGAAAAGAGACAAGGTAACTAATCAAAACATGTTGCCAATGACTTAATGAATCAACTTTGCTATTGTAATATTGGCCTCCGATGGTAATTGGGTTAATGAACTTTTATTGTTGTTCAAAGTTTGGCTTTTCCCTCCTAATAAATCTAAAGTTTCTTTTCATTTGTCATCATTAACTCCTACCATATATGGTAAACATGATTTATGCAACGTATTTGCTGAGAAAAAAAGAAGTATGCCACTGTTTATTTATTTATTTATTTATTTATTTATTTATTTATTTATATTTTCTGTAAGTTTTTGCAATTCAACTATTTTTCCAGACAAGTTGCATCAGCCAAAACATGCTTCATAAAGATGACAAACATACATACATATACATATACATATACATAAGTCACACTTGATTATTCGTCACATTTATATTTATATGAATTTCACAAAGTCTAAGAACACTTAAACGTAACCCTAACCAAAAGAAGGAGATCGTGGATACAATAGGCCAAAATGAGTTTCATCCGCCGGGTGTTTTGGCTCTCCCTTAGAGATAGGGTGAGGAGCTTGGTCATCCGGGAGGGACTCAGCAGTAGAGAAAACCTCCAGTTTTGACTTTTCTTCATGCTGCTCAAGAGAAAGAAAAAAAAACTTTTTTAAGAACAAGGTTTTTTGACTGAACCGTTTGAAATTACACAACCCAAAGAGAAAATGCTGCATAATTGTAAGCTTCTTAAAGAATGCAAAACTTGCAAGAACAAAGCTACAAATTTCCCACAACAGCTTGATTGTCTGTGCAAAGATGGACGAAGAAAAAAAAGAAGAAAAGATCAAAACATTCCAAACAGACTGCAACAACTTAGCTATATATATATAT
>NW_013952812.1:34405-36518 GCF_001266775.1 Austrofundulus limnaeus
GAAACGGACGAACTTTGGTTCCGCCCTCAGGCTTAGAGATGAGTCAGAGAAAGAAAGATAAAGATTTGCCAGCCGAATGACAGCTAGACGTCAACACGGCAGTTGACGGACCAGTGTCAGCCTATCACAGAGTGTCTAATGAAGGGAGTCCCGCCTCCCTTGCTCCACTCTGCAAGAAAATGGCTGCCAGTTTTTTTTTAATATAACGCAGCTCAGCGTTGCGCACGAGCTGTGCATACATGAAACAGCTTTGTGGAATGAAAATTCACAGTAGTTAAACAGAGTTTAAACACAGCATTTCAAAATCAACACGCAATAGTTTTCTGACCACGCCAGCAGACAAAACTGCTTATTTTTTAGCTTGCCGAGGTGAACACGGGCACGCGGTGGCTGAGAAGTTGAGCCTGCGCGCTCCCGTTTCCCCACTTGTGGCTCGGACTGCTGAGCTCCGTAGTCACAATCCTGCTTAAATTTGCCTTAAAACACACACCGAGTTCTCAATGTGGCTAACGACACTTTTTACAAGTAGACAGCGCTTAGCCGTCAATCTGGACGACTCGTTCGAGTTTTCCCGTCCAGGAGTAGCCTGGAGCTATCTCTCGTTAGCTCAGAGTTGCTACTTTCACTCCTCACATTAATTCATTCACAATGAACGTAGTGTAACACTAATAAGTGGCCAACTTATTAAGATGTTAGCAGAGTGTGGTTATATAAAAATATGTGTATTGTAGGGACACACGTACAAACACTATATATAACCAACCAGATTAATAAATTCACCTGTTAAGATGTTTCTAATACTGGCTTTAGGATCCTTAATAAAATGTCACACAGACAACATGCATGCAAATAAATCATAAACTGGCTTCCACAGCGCAGAATATGGATTTAAAAATAGCTTTCAGCTACAATGAGAGAGAAAAAGCGACTTGCTCTAGGTCTGACGTCATAACCTTGAACAGCTGTGAACAGCTTATTTTCAGCAATGATTAATATTACAGACGTGTTTATAACTTCAAAATGACAGAAAACGACAAAATCTGCAGTCTTTTGCTATTCTCTGAACACCAATCAACCATAAAACGTCTTATAACACTTTGTCTATTGCCAACATGAAGAAAAACAGTGTTTTTCCACAGTGCACAGAAGATAATATTTTCATGAGAAAAATATTACGAGTTACCATTAAAAATGGGCCCGTACGGTGCCACCAGTGTCGCCCAGTGTGTTTTTTGACACTTTTATGTTGCATTATGACAATTTCATAAAATAGATATATTTGAAAATAAGACATATTATAAAATATTATGTTGTGACCCACAAGACAGCTGTGTCTCAGTTCAGGAGCTGTGAAATGTGACGGTCTAGCTTTTGGATGACGTAAGTTTGCATGACTATACTCCATTACCATAGTGATTGGTTTTATATCACATGCCTTCAGGTATAAAATTATTGGAACATATTCACACGACTTTTTACTTTTGGATTCCTTGCAAACATCATATCTCCAGCAATCACTTTATACCATCTAATACACCAGTTTGACAGTCTTTGCTTTTAAGCACACCTTGTGCTTTTCTTCATTCTCCGACCACTTTTAACTAAAATACAAAAATAAATTAATGAATGCAGACATTAAATGAAAAAAAAAATGCTTTTTGGCTTCATCAAAACAGGAATCAGGGTGAATATTTTACCAGTGAGGAAAAAGAGGTCAAAAATTCACAGGTAGATAAATTCAACATGATCCATTTATTCCTTTTTCCATACATCCTGCAGCGTATGCCGATCACTGCATGTATTTGAAAAATAAGGATTTTCATAAAGGATCACAGCAGGATGTTATGAACTATTGTGATGCAAAGCATCAATACAGGAAAAAAATTAAATAAAAAAACCCGACAGAAAAGATGAAAATTTCACACCCTATGTCTTCATAGCACCCAGGGTGATTTTATTTTGTTTTGACGCCCCCTAAAAACAATATTGTAAAAGAAAAGGTGCTTAGCAACTTATTTGTTCTTCCCTTTTACTTTCTACTGTTTTATTTTTTATTCCATTTATGAGACAGACTAACACACACACACACACACACACACACACACACACACAC
>NW_013952812.1:36693-38068 GCF_001266775.1 Austrofundulus limnaeus
CACACACACACACACACTAATCACTGAGCAAATAAAGGGGTACAACATGAGGATTTCATCAGAAGGTCACATAAAGACAAACAGATTTTTACCATTTTATTTTTGTTTATAAAATCAGCTGTTTTTATCAGTATTTTTTATTTCTCTAAAAAAAACTTGTATAACACTACTCTAGATGGAGCTTTTTTTTCCCATTTGGCAATTTCAATAAAATGTCCCGCAGAGCTGGTCTGATGAGTCTGACGACATGTTTGCAGTAGATCCTTTTACATAAAACCACTTTTAGTGAATTAGTTGAAACCAATTTGGCACAAGAATTATGCAAAATGTGATACAAACATAATTTGTAACCTTTAACAAATACTTCAAAAACATTTAGCATTTAACTTATATAATTTACATCATTATTTTTGAACCAATGAAATGATTATTTTTTTTTAAATCTGTATTAATATGTTGGTGTTTTAATGGTTTTAGATATTAGCTACCTTTTTTCGAAAGTTTGGGGTTCAATTACAGATTTTCTAATTTTAGCTTTTTGCAACTATTTTGCCATCTCAGCATTTAGCAACTGTTAGTTCAGCAACAGGTAATCTTTTATGTTGGTTTTAGCTTTAAACTACTGTTTAGCTAGCTTAAGGTTCCAGCTATGTTTTCCTAAGATTTAGCAGTTTTTTTATATATTTTATTTTTTTTTCTAATCTTATCCTGCATTTTTGCTCATTTAACAACAGTTCTATTAGTTTTTGCATCTGATCTACTTGGTCTAATTTGGACATTTCTGTTTCAGTTCCAATAAATTTCAGCAGTCCTTTTGCACTCAGTATTCACAACATTTTCACAGAAAATAATAACTTTTCTACTGAAAGTGTTTTGAATGTGAAACCTTAGAAGCACTCACATATCTACAAGGTGTTTAATGGCTGTAGAGGAGGACAAAATAATACAGTTTGAAATAAGTCAATAATCTGTTCTTGTTATTTTTGTGGTTCCTTCAAAATTAAGTACAAAAATCATATTGTTTATATGTGCTGGGCGCTTAATGCTAAGTGTAATTGGTGTAAAAGTGCATTTCAGATCAAAGTAACATTTCTGTTCACAAATGCTTTAAATTTACATTTTTTTCCACAAAAAATGAGATAAGTCACAGCAGAATCACACATTGGTCCCAGTCTTATCAAATTAGGCTGATTACGAGCAATTACTGGCTCATACTGATTACATTGATTTATTGCTTAATCATCACCCACAGGCAGAAGGCTGGCAGTAATGTTTGAACTTGCATCCGTGTGTGTGTGTGTGTGTGTGTGTGTGTGTGTGTGTGTGTGTGTGTGTGTGTGTTTTTGTCTAATATTGTTCAACCTCTTTGCAAACA
>NW_013952812.1:38235-51552 GCF_001266775.1 Austrofundulus limnaeus
GTGTGTGTGTGTGTGTGTGTGTGTGTGTGTGTGTGTGTGTGTGCTTGTTTGTCTTTTAGCAAAATTGCTCATGAACCACAGGACAAATTTCACGAATGCCTCAGAAATTAATCAATGGATCGACATCAACAACCCAATTCAAGAGGTCTGCCAAAACCAAAGGACTAAAAATAAATAAATAAATAGCGACAACTAAATAAATTTTAGGTGTTGGCCTAAACTGGGTGTGGAAGATGCTGAGGTTGATTCCCCAACAACATATTGTAGTCACATTTTGCAACATTGTATAGAAAAGTACATAAGGTTTTCAAGGGTTGTCCAAATGATCATACGTAACTGTATAAGGGCTGTAACTTTCTCAACAGAAGATCAGCAGATTTTAAGTAATGTCTAAAGAAACAGCTCAGTTCCCAGCTTCCTGTCTGGTGTCAACCGCTGACAACACATCTGTCACCTGAATGAAGGAAACATGAGCGCTGATATTGGAGCTCTGATCTGACTTCATGACCCTGTTGCACAGCAGCACAGTCCCCGCATTCATTTTAATAAGAACACTCTGTTGACACAGCAGCGCGCCAACACGCATGATAAATGCATGTTCATGCAGCGCCCAGGCAAACCTGCCACTGTAACTGACGCTGAATAAATGAAATGTCAGATAAGGCACTGACAATTCAGAGTTGGTACACACCCTTGGCATTTTCATCTGCAAGTAAGATGTTCGATTTCAAGTTACTTTTTTATCAATGCAGTAAAAATAATCTTTGCTAATGATTACATAATGTACATCACTATGAAACATTTAAATGTTATAACAAATATAACTCAGTGGATTTGATTTGCAAATGTGTACTTTTATATTTTAAATGTCTGTGTATCAAAATGCTCAACTTGTGCTATGACTTTTTAGATTTGCAACTTTAATTACTTATATTCTGCTCACAGAAACTCATTGAGATTTTAATTTCTTCCAAAACCTTCATTTTGAACTCTGCTTACATGGTGTCAGGATTCCATGCAACCTTCAGGTGAAAATGAAGACCCCAAACCCAGACCCAAACCAGTGGTTATTCCGTATGTTGCGGGTGTTTCGGAGAAACTGAGACGTTTATTTTCTAAACATGATGTCCCAGTGGCTTTCAAACCCCAAAACACATTACGGCAAAGGCTGGTTCACCCCAAAGATCCGGTGCCCCGGCACAAACAGAGCAATGTTGTATATGCTGTTGTGCCAGGAGGACTGCGACCAGTTAGTTATACATCGGGAAAACAAAGCAGCCACTGTTCAAAAGAATGTCCCAACACAGTCGAGCTACATCTAATGGCCAGAACTCTGCAGTTTTCACTCATTTACAGGCCAGCGGTCACTCTTTCAGAGATGAGGATGTTCTCATTCTTGATAGAGAGGAACGTTGGTTTGAGAGAGGAGTAAAAGAAGCCATTTTTGTAAAGAAAGATCGTCCATCATTAAACAGAGGTGGAGGCCTCCGTTTTCAGTTGTCCCCCTCCTACAGCGCGGCCATTGCCAGTATCACTCCACCCCCTGTTAACAATAGGTGTTAATTAGGTGTCAACGATAGCCATGTGATGTGAGTATCAGTCACATGGAGGCAGGGCTTAAAAGCCTGAATTTTGCCTGAAACTCTCAGACTGAAGAAGTCTCTTGGAGGAGAGACGAAACATTTCATTAGAGAAGAACCCGTCCAGAAGACCTATACAATATTTTTCTTTTTGATTTTTTACCTGGATTACTGAGATGCATCAGGACATTTTGATCTGCTTACATGCTATTTTTTCTGCTCTTTTTTTAGATTTTAGGTTGCCTTTCAGCACACTTGGCTCCTTCTTTTGTTGCTACTACTATCAGCTGACCTTTTGCTACTTTTATTCACCATTTTGCTACTTTTACATTTAGCTAATTTTCTGTTGAAGCTAATTTTATCTTCTTTTAGCTAGCATTCTGCGTTTAGCTAATTTGTTTCATTTAGTATTTAGCTAGCATTCTCCTTCTTTTAAACTTATGCTAGTGTTTTATTTTTTTGGGTTTTAACGAGGTTTCAAGTTTTTCAGCAAATTTTAGCAAAGGCATTGCATTCAGAACTCAGTGATTATGCATCATTCCTGAAAAAAATAAAAAAACTTAATTTTCTCTAGTTTTGATTGACTTTTTACCCAGCCTATGCAGCTTCTCAAAACGGTGCTCCCTTTAACTTTTTGAGAAACAGACTGTAGAAATGCTGAACAATTTTGTCTGTAAAGTATCAAGTGTATTTTTTCTTTAATATACTGGCAATAGTTTACCCAGGCTGTTTGTCATGGATGCATGGTCTAAACCAGTGTTTCACAAAGTTGGGGTCGGACCCAAAGTGGGGTCCCGAAACATCAAGGTGGGGTCCTGAAAAGATTGTCTGAATTAATTACATTTTTGTCTTAGTTGTTTTAAATGAGTTAGGTTAGTGTATTTAAAATGGATAAATGTAGTATAAAAATGTTGTTACTATGCCCATGTTTTGTTGACCTGATGCAAATGTTTATCATCCAAAAATAGCGGTGCACAGGTCTCTGCTACTGTTTTGTACTATTTTGTGGGTCAAAAGCTGAAAAGTTTGGGAACCACCGCACTTTGGTTCCCAAAGTTGGGCTTGGGACCCAATTATGGGTCATGAAGCACCTTGGATAATCTCCAGAAATCAATTTAAAGGGTAATAAAATAATCGCTGATGTAATATTTTCCCTATAATTATTACAAAAACACAAAAAAGTATTAATACGTATTTATATTTGTGTGCAAGCTGTTTAGATTGTCAAAAAGCCTGTGTTTTAGGGTTAGTAACGAAGTTCATGTACTCAGACCAGTAATATTTGGGGTCACACGTTTTTGCCATGAATATTTTGTGGGTCAGAAGACAAAAAGTTTGGGAACCACTGGTCTAAAAGCTCTTAACTTACCATTTTCTTGGTAATGTTCTTTCATGAGGCCACAAACTACAAGCTTTTCAGAGACACTTTTTCAAGTCAACAGGGGGTGAAAATTAATATTTCAAAAAATAATTGCTTCAAATGTTTAAGCATGTAGTCATCAGTATAGCACATCTTGATTAGATGTTTTGGTCACAAATAATTTGACATTCAAAGACCTTTGTACTCTTCTGAATTAAGGTTTGTGATACCCCTCTGTGAAACAGTAGTTTTTAGGGGGGGGTTAGAAATTTAGATTGTGGAGGGAAACAAGGCATTTCTGCAAAAGGCAACCAAATACTGTATCATTACAACATGAAAGCTACAGCCTTGTTAAAGGTTGCCATCTGCCACATGCCCCAGTGGTTCATGTGCTCTATAATCCCTCCTGCTGGGCTTGTAAATTCCCCTTTAATTAGAACGCAAATACCACTAATAAGGTTAATATACCAAGGCTTGTTTTCTGGTGACAAGGCGTAGAACGGGAAGGAAATTACACAAGCCCAAGAAATTGAGTGGACTATTTGAAATGTCATGTTTGAGAAAGAAGTGGATGTCTGGATATTTCTGCACGCTTTGTAGTCTGTGCACAACAACAGTCTCCTGCTCTGTGTTGTGACTGGAGATTAAAATGGGAGGGATGCAGAAAAGAGAATGAGGAGATAGCATAAAGAAAATATAAAGGCCAGAAGAAATTGATAGAACTGAAAGCATCACTCATGATTAGAGACAATAAAAACAAAAGCATCACAACAAATCTCTAAATAGTCTCAATTAAAAAAAAAAGAGCAAAACTTACCAAAATAAATGCCACTCCTTATTTTGCATTTGTTTATCTATATGCCATACAGTACTCTGTAATTATTGTCCACAGCTGAAGGCAAATATTTTTGTGACCCTTGCTGGCAAAAATGAGTCACAATGAGGAATTTTTCAGTGGTTTTTTTTTTTTTTTTTGGCCGCTCTGAGGGGGAGGCCACAACAAGTGAGCCTGTATAAAAGATGTAGCAATTATTTTACGCCTAGTGTCAAACTTGCAAATGGAGGAGTTCTTAAATATTGAGCTACTTATTTTAACTGACTAGCAACAAGCTTGTTTTGTTTACAAGAGTGCCAGTTTGGAAATACAACTTTTATTCATCTAGAGAGATAATATGAAGAGAATCCTCAAGCTTCAGAAGGACGTCAGACATAATGCTAAGGTAAATCCTGGTGCTACGGTAAAAAACAGAAACAAAACAGTCAATTGCAAAAAAGGTTAAAAGGATTCTAATTAAATAGACCATTTCTGAAGGCATACCTGATTGAAAACTTTGATTTAAAGGGGCTATATCATTCTTTTATCCCTCCTTTTTTATATTTTAATCAGCTGTGGTCTATATAA
Source organism: Austrofundulus limnaeus (assembly GCF_001266775.1). NCBI lineage: Eukaryota > Metazoa > Chordata > Actinopteri > Cyprinodontiformes > Rivulidae > Austrofundulus > Austrofundulus limnaeus. Next base: position 42,578 of record NW_013952812.1, read on the forward strand.
AGTGGAACTGCAATGGTCTGAATTCCTTGTTATTGTAGCTTCAAAAGCCCCTCTTTCAGCTCTGTTCTGAGGTGTGTTTGAGAGCAACTTGTTTTGTTTTCCAGTTGCAGCAGAAGTTGAAATTGTGAAGTCGGACTGACGTCAGGTCCGAATTGAAAGCATTCCAGTTTCCAGTATGTCAGAATGTCAAAAAAAATCTATTACTTGCTTTGACGAAACAGCGGTAAAACCAATTGCTTAATCATTGCAATGCTATTTCAAAGCTATACTTAACATTAAGTTTGACTTAATGTTAAGTTAGCATCACAGAAATGCTAAAAAATAATAAGAGTTTCACTCTGTTGATGTGAGGAGCAGCCATGTTGAAATGATGAAGTCATGCATGTTTGAGTATGGTTGTGTTGTACCAACTTTCCGACGTAAAGGGGCATTCCAGTTGTTTTTTTTTTTCAACTCAAAAGTCTACGGTGGTCAACAGGTTTAGGTTCAGGTTTCTCTATCCCAATTACATTTTTTGAACTAAAGTATAATGTCCTATTATATATGTCCTGATGCATCTCAGTAATACAGGTAAAAAATCAAAAAGAAAAAAATTGTATAGGTCCTCTGGACGGGTTCTTCTCTAATGAAACGTTTCGTCTCTCCTCCAAGAGACTTCTTCAGTCTGAGAGTTTCAGGCAAAATTCAGGCTTTTAAGCCCTGCCTCCATGTGACTGATACTCACATCACATGGCTATCGTTGACACCTAATTAACACTCATTGTTAACAGGGGTGGAGTGATACTGCCAATAGCCGCACTGTAAGAGGGAGACAACTGAAAACGGAGGCCTCCACCTCTGTTTAATGATGGACGGTCTTTCTTCACAAAAATGGCTTCTTTTACTCCTCTCTCAAACCAACGTTCCTCTCTATCAAGAATGAGAACATCCTCATCTCTGAAAGAGTGACCACTGGCCTGTAAATGAGTGAAAACTGCAGAGTTCTGGCCATTAGATGTAGCTCGTCTGTGTTGGGACATTCTTTTGAACAGTGGCTGCTTTGTTTCCCCAATGTATAACTGGTCGCAGTCCTCCTGGCACTTAACAGCATATACAACATTGCTCTGTTTGTGCCGGGGCACCGGATCTTTGGGGTGAACCAGCCTTTGCCGTAATGTGTTTTGGGGTTTGAAAGCCACTGGGACATCATGTTTAGAAAATAAACGTCTCAGTTTCTCCGAAACGCCCGCAACAAATGGAATAACCACTGGTTTGGGTCTGAGTTTGGGGTCTTCATTTTCACCTGAAGGTTGCATGGAATCCTGTCTGTGTTTCCTGTCTGCTTTCAGGAAAGCCCAGTCAGGATAACCACACTGCTCCAGGGCCTGTCGTGTGTGTGATTTCTCTTTCTCCCTGGCTCCTGGGTTTGTAGGGACACTGTCTGCTCTGTGGTACAGAGTCCTGATCACTCCTAACTTGTGTTCAAGTGGGTGGTGGGAGTCAACACGCAAATATTGGTCTGTGTGGGTGGGCTTACGATATACGCCAGTTTCCATCCGTCCTCCATCCGAAACCGAGACGTCCCATTATTTAGTTCCGGACTGTTGAACAAGGTCATGAACTTCTGGCTTACCAATTTACTAAGTCTACGGATCTGAAAGTTTGTCGTTTTCATTCTCCTCTCACTTCGGGTGAGACTCTGGCTCTAACGTGTAAGTTTGGATGGACACGCATTTCCTTGTTGATATGTTTTAATCAATTTGTGGATAATAGGTTTCTGCTTTACTAGACAATCACATCTCTGCTATCAAACTACAAAAATAGCCAAACCGGCAGGCCTGATGCTAGTCATCTTGGTGCCCTAAGCGCAACTGCTTTGTTGTGCCCTCCCCCTCCCAGAAATGAAAAATAATTTCACACAGCATAAATTCAGCCTTTTCTTGAGCAAACATCAGGGCTCTAGAGTAATGTTTTGCACTAGTTGCATCGCTGTGCCTAACTGAAAAGTAATTTTCAAGTGATTCTATGACTTGAAATTTTAACTTAAACATAAGATAAATGAAATGAAAGAAATTCTAAATTCTAAGTGCAGTTGTTTAAGGGTTGAACATTTTATAAACATCTTCAACATTTTATATCTCCTGTAGTTTGGCCGTCAGGATCTTTGACCTTGGCTAAATTAGAATGATGAACAGAGAATATTGAATAACAGCAGAAACATTACTAATAAGTATTAAATGAGAAAAAGGTTTTTAAAATAATGAAAATAACATAACATGAAAAATTCTTCAATTTAATTTGTGTTAGTTGAATTTTATATATTTCTCACTTAAAAAAACTAAGCTGTGTAGTCATAAAACCATTTTCAGAACCTGGAACGTAACTGTGGTGAAACCAATTATATGTAAAAACGGCCTGCCATACCTGTGAGCTTCCTCGTGCTGCAGGAGTGATCTGCTGCTGCTGCGCTCCCAGAACCAGACTGCAAGATGGGCTTTACTACTGAGACTTCAGAGCAAGCAACCATTCACATTTAATTTCCACAGTTAACAAAAAAGAAACAACGATACATTCTAAAAAACGACTGCATGTTAGAAAAATGATGCAAGTTCAAAAACACAATGGAAGCGCTCCAACCAGGCAAGTAGAGGGACTCCAGTTGACCAACATCAAACCCCCCATACAACTACATTAAAGTCTTTTACTTTAGTTCATATCATTTATTTCACATTTAGTACACATAGTAGTACACATAGTACTTTTCAGTAACTGTAAGAGGACAAGTTTAAATGCTTTCTATGCTAAAAATAGAGCCTTGCTGATTGTTGTTTTCCCCATGAGGTTAGCGTTAGCATGACGATACAAAGATAAATTTAAAAACAGACTCATTTCATGTTCAGTCGAAGTTTATTCAGAATGGCTTGAAAAGTATTTGGCTGCATTATGACAAACGTATTTTACATGCAAATGATTTTTACATGCCACTTTGGAATGATCTGTTGGCATCATTCCTTTTTGTCTGTTAGTAAAATATATCATCAACCATTGGACGGATTTGAGTGAAACTCAAAATATAATGAATGAATGAATGCATGAATGAATGAATGAATGAATGAATGAATGAATGAATGAATGAATGAATGAATGAATGAATGAATGATTTTATTTGGTCACATTAAAGAATACTCCACACAAAAACAAACAAAACTTTAACCCTATTTGATCAAATAGGTAGAGGCAGAAGCCAATGGCTTGTTTTGCCTCACCTTACTATTCATAATGGATTCCCCAAAACAAAATACACACAAAAAAACACATATACTTAAACTACATCCTGGTTATATGCAAATCATTAATACAGTTTTTTGTCAACAATATCATTATTAGTGTCCATACATGCAAAAAATATGTAATATATTACCATCATCACAAGTGACTACTACAAACCATAACTCATAATTAATTTTCTTTTTAACTTATTTTTGAAACTTAAAAGAGAGTCACTAAACTTAATTTCATCATTTAAATTATTCCACAATTTAACACCCAATACTGAAACACATCTGTATTTGATATTTGTTCTTATTTTTTTGTTTTTCAAAAATAAAGAACCCCCTTAAATTATGATTATTTTCCCGTGACTTAAAAAAAAATCTTTGAACACCATCAGGAAGACTATTCTTACTCGATATAGTAACTCAGTGTTTTTGAATACACTATGTCACTAAATTTTAAAGCATAAGACTTCAAGAATAGTGGGTTTGTGGAATCAAAAAACAGCATTATTTATAAATCTAATTACTCTTTTTTGAAGTTTACCTGTTGGATCTATATTGGTTTTATAAACATTAGCCCAAACCTCTACACAATAGGACAAATATGGCATTGCAAGTGAAAAATAAAGTGTATGCAGACTTCTATTTAACAATTCTTTGGTTTCAAAAATAATTGCAACCGATTTTGACATTTTGTGTCTGAACTACTCTACATGTGATTTCCAAGATAGTTTTTCATCAATGATTATTCCCAAGAATTTTATTTCAGGTACTCTTACAATTTCAACTCCATGTCCATAATCATTGAATGGACAATTGATTACCTTTTGAAGTTACCCCAATTTGAGACAACAGCCACAGCTAGATTAGCCAGCACAAAAATGGCTATAATTCTCTAAATTTGACATATATTGATTTAACATTTGGTGTGGTATTAGCCGGGAGTCATTTCCAACACACACACATAAAATGCTAACACATTTTTTTCTGCTGAAATTAACAGCTTAAGTGTGATGGACTGTCAAACTGGTGTAGATGGAGAAGGCCAGGGAAAAAAAGAAAAGACAGAGTGCGGGAAAAAAAATTTGGCAACTCTTTAAAACTTATTAGGGACTTTTTGATGAAGGAGAGAAATGCAGCATGAGCATCAGCAGAATTGACACCTGTGAAATAGAGTGTTGACAAGGCAAACTCTGTTGCGCGCGTTAAGCTCGGAGAATAATCGTTGCAAACAAATCGCATGTGCATGCTGCAGTGCCCCAAGGTTAGCCTCACCTTCATGAAACTTTAAGGAGGCACCAATGTATAAATTATGAGATTTAGCACAAGCAATTGCTGCTAAATAAATGCAAAGCTTTGTCAGCCGAATGTTGAGCCAATCAAAACTAATGTCATCAAGTTGCCAGATTATTTCCCCTGCCCTAACCCTCTTGTCTGCTTGACACTTTTCCCAGATTGATGTGTGTGTTGGAAGGTAATATTTTTTAATCGTGGGTAGGATATATAACCCAGCCAATCCTTTTTTTTTATTATTTGATATCCTTGTCATGATTGATAGATATCATCAAAATTAAAGGCTGAACTTTGAGGTCAGGAAGAATGATTTGCTGTCAGAGCTTCTTTAATACTGAGAGGAGAGACGGCAAGTCGTTTCTCTTTGGGGACAGTAAGAGAAAGAAGAAAAGGGAGGGAAAGAGGTGGGATAACGGAGGATGTGAAAGCTTCGAGAAAGCATCTTATGAGGTTATTAGGTTTTAATCAATATGGTATATGGCCAGGGGATGATTGGAAAACAAACCTAATCTGGGAAGCAATACGTCTCTCATTCATCTCCCTGCTTGTCTCTCTGGAAGATCGGCCCAGCTCTTTTTGTCAGCGCACTCCATTCGGTGCACATCGCAGTGAATGCTAAGTTCCTGTACAAAATTACATAAACTAAATTGAACAAATTGAGAAACAATGGTGGCATTGATCCTTGCATTTTTTCTGGCTTTTTACTTTTTTTTGGTAACAAAAGAAGAAAACATCAATTTAAAAGTTGTCAACTGAAACTTCATGAAGTTCATGTCAATAGGATATTGGCAATATTTGGATGTTGATGCTTTGATGAGCAATGGATGGCGAATATTAAAACAGCACTGCAAAGAACTGACGAGACCAAGCAGAACTGCAGGAATGCGTGAGTGAATGTGACTGTGCTCTTTGAAAGGTCAAACAGACCATTTACGATTTATCCAACTTAGTCTCACAGCAGTTTTGGAAAACATTATGTAGTTTATTGATTTGCCTATGGTGAGACAATCTGCCCCTTTTTCCCCTTTACATGGTCATTAATGTACAATGGCAAAATGTGCCTGTCACAACGGGGCCTTCTCTATGTTCCCCAGCCCTTACACACCCAACACACACACACAGACAAAAGCAGGTTGCAGTTTCAAAATCCATCTTTTTAAGCACGAATGCAGCCATCACAAGTGTATTTACAGTATGATAAACTGACAGCACAACCAAACAGCCTATTGATGTTTCTGAACAGATAGCTTACAACATAATTACATACACTTACACTTACACACACTTACACTTACAAACTTCCTTAAACACAACACATTTTTTTATTAGTTCATAGTTTTTGAAACTGGACAACTAATGGCAGTTTACGACACAGAGGTAAGCTAGAAAAGCTACAACTAAGACTGGAAGGCAAAAGATGGGTAAAGTGTGGTCATAAAGGGATGAACACGGTCAGCAACAATACACAGGTAGGCTGTGGTGATGACACAATGATCATTTTGTACTAATTCACCCAAACTGTGCCAGGAAAATATCCCCCACATTGCACCACCAGCATGAACTGTTGATACAAGACAGGATGGATCCATGCTTTCATGCTGCTGATGCCAAATTCTGACCCTACCATCTAAATGTGGCAGCAGAAATTGAGACTCATAAGGCCAGGGAACATTTTTCAAATCTTCTATTGTCCAATTTTGGTGAGCCTGTGTGAATTGTAGCCTTGGTGTCCTAATCATAGCTGCCAGGAGTGGCACCCGGTGTGGTCTTCTGCTGCTGTAGCCCATCTGCCTCAAGGTTCAACGTGTCGTGTTCAGAGATGCTCTTCTGCAGACCTCGGTTGTAATGAGTGGTTATTTAAGTTACTGTTGCCGTTCAATCAGCTCCAACCAGTCTGGCCATTCTCCTCTGACCTCTGGCATCAACAAGGCATTTGTGTCCACAAAACTGCTGCTTACTGGATGTAGCAGCCCCCCAGTTCTAGACAAAGTTCATCGCAGCCTCGACGGGTGATTTTTAAGCCTTTTTATTTTCATCTGGTGCTCCTTGATCACCAAATCACCAAGATCACCAAGATCACTGTGAAAACTAAAACATGTGTACAAACACTAAAATAAGGACATGGGCTCATAAACAAGTGAAATAAGCAAAACGTACCTCACTGATTTCACCAGTGGAATGCAAAGCAAAAGATCTTTGTTTAGGTGGTTACGCACTGCAGGGCCGGCCCCGGGCCCCAGATGGCCTAGGTCTGGCCCTGCCCAGCCCTGGATGTTTTGCACTGTCATCAGAGCTGACTCAAAGTGGGTGGGAACTGTTTACCGGAAAAGGGCACATTACGGTCCTTAAACGTCAAGTGAGATGACGAATGGTGATACGCAGAAGAACGGAGAGTTTCCGAAGGCTGTACTTGGCCATACAACAGCAACAGAAAGCGGCTATAATGAGACGCAGATGGCATCGACGAGTAAGCTAGCAATATTAGCTTGTTACATGCTACCGTTGTGAAAGCAGTTGCTTTTTCATAGATCTATATGTTTTTTAATGAATGCCAGACTCGTTTTGACTTGTTAGAGCAAAACAAATAAGTCGTCAGAGCGGGCCGGCCCGATTGGAACCTCGCCTGGCCAGGTTCCAGAACTCGGGCTGGATCCGGCCCTACTATGCTTATGCACAACCGCCGAACCCGGGTTAGAAGTCAGGCCGGGCCGGGGCCGGCCCTGCAGCGCGTAAATGCCTTTTGACAGCAAACATTTCAAGTCCTCCTGTCACGTGTTTGTCATGGTGGTTGAGCGGTCATGGAGGTCGGAACCACATGGGAACAATGATGAAAACTTAGACTGAACTCAGTGGAAGTTTTTTTAATGGTGGCACCAGCCCACAAAAGTATATCACCAAACATTTCATAACATTGGTTTATATACAGGTGGCTCTAAATTGGGAGAAACCATTTCAAGGGGAAAAGAAAACAACCTGCAAAACATAAAAAATACAACTTAAATGCATGCATTAAATACAGATCAAATAACAACTATTTGCAAACAATTAAACTGAATATAGTTAATTTGAATCCAATAATTACTTTAGACTTAACATAAAAATACTGTTTTGTCAAATCACCCCCCACACCCCCTTAACCATTACTGTTATGGTACAGTCCAGAACCAATAAGTAGTGCACAAACTCCTGGGGAATATGTTGTCTATGCACACCTGTTGGAAGACAGAAAATGGCTGAGGTAAGTATCTGCAAACAATAAATTTTATAGTTTAGTCAATTTAACTGTTGCTTTGCTGTGGTTAGAATTTAAATCAATATCTTAAGAAAACATTGAAACACAAAAAAATAAAGTTACCAATTATTGTTTATTTACCTTTACAGAAGGAATGTCAATAAGAGGCCTGCCCAGGACAAACCCAGACCCACACTTAGATAACAAACAACCAAAATAAAACAATTTAAACTCAATGGCTGTGTAATTATTTCAATTTTCAATGCAGTTATGTCTTTTACTACCGATTAAACAACTTAACATAAATGTAACAGTGACTCATTGTCACACCTGCTATCAGCTGCATTCCAGCCATTCATTAGAACTTGCTTTTTAAAATAATTTACTGCCAGTTACACTGGATATTTTCTTTTTTTCAGACCATTCTCTGTAAACCCCATGGATGGTTGTGTGTGAGAATCCCAGTAGCTCAGCAGTTTCTGAAATACCCAGAACAGCCTGTCCAGTACCAACAACCATGCCACGTTCAAAGTCACTTAAATCACCTTTCTTCCCCATTCTGATGCTCAGTTTGAACTGCAGCAGACCGTCTTGACCATGTCTACATGCCTAAATGGGTTGCTGCCATGTGATTGGCTGATTCGACATTTGCGCCAATGAGCAGTTGGACAGGTGTATCTAATAAAGTGGCCAGTGAGTGTACTTCCCTAACCCTTACCATAACCTAACCACCCTAACCTCAACTCAATTCACACCTTAGTCTTCTGATTTTTTTTCCACAGCTGTATGTAGAACCCTGTTGTTATGGTTAGGCATATCCTTGTGAGGCCTGCCCATTGACTTCCATTCATTTTTTGGTAATTTTATATCCTAACCCTGACCACAAACCCTAAGGCTAACCTCACAGGTACCTACCTGACCCTAAAACTAACCTAAACTCAATTCACACCTTGGTCCTAAACCCAACCCCTACCCCAAAATCAGCCTCTGAAGTTGTGGGGCCCAGACTTTGGGCCCCACAAGGAGCACCCGGACCCCACGAGGCTGCGTTTTCCTTAAAACTGGGCCCCACGATGTAGGAAAAACAAGGACACACACACACACATATCCAATGGGGACATTCCATTGACTTCCATTACATTTCTACAGCCTAACCCTGACCAGAAACTCTAAGGCTAACCTCACAGGTACCTACC
>NW_013952812.1:52212-60563 GCF_001266775.1 Austrofundulus limnaeus
AGAGAGAGAGAGAGAGAGAGAGAGAGAGAGAGAGAGAGAGAGAGAGAGAGAGAGAGAGAGAGAGAGAGAGAGAGAGAAAGAGAGAGAATATGCCTGGTCGGATTGGGTCACTTTTGCATGAACACAGCAGGCACTGCTACATGAAGGTTCATTCAGTTTATTCCCCTTTATCTTCTTATCAACAGGAATGTAGATCATGCAAGATGTAATTTTGCGGGAGGTTCTGACATGAAACTACAGAGAATTGCTGAATTCATGAAGAGCAGCTGTCTGCCTGAAGTCTGTAGGTGTTTAACTCAGACTGGTTGATTCGCTTTGCCGTTGTCGCCACAATCCTCCTGCTTTAAGTGTTTTGCGGTACAGACTAACACCTGACTGGCACCACATTAACACTCACAGGCAGTAGAGGCAGATGGAAGTTGGATGGTGCAGTGTCTTGGCCAAGGGGCATCTTGGTGCTAGTTGTTCAGAGAGGCAGGAGCAATCAGGAAGTCTAACTCCTGCTGTTTTTCCCTGCAACATCAGTGTGTTACATCAGCATGTTGTGCACAAATGCAGAAGTGACACTGCCCTTTTTCTTTCTCAGACTGTCACCCCGTCATCTCTTGGTCTTTCCAAATGGTAACTGAACCCAGGAGATGTTCACTGCATTGGAGCATGACTAAATATTTTAGATGAGCAGATGGCCAGGACTTTGTCACTATTTAGAACAAACAATAAATTTTGAAATGAGCAGAAAATCCTAACACGTTGCAACACACTGATCAAGAAGAATTTATTGTAAAGTTATGCAGGTTGCAAGATACATGCAAGTTAAATTGATATGGCCCCAGCAAGGCTTCATGTTAAAACAACATGTTAGTTATGTTGCAGTCAACTAAATGATCACTCATTTTGTCCCAACCCCTTCCATTAGTTGGCTATCAGCATTTCTGCCAAGCTTATTTAGCTCATGCACATGCAGCTTCACAGGAAGCTCAGAAAAGGAGCAAAATGCTTTCAAAAAAGGAAAAATAAAATTACAAATGGACAGTTTTTGCAAAAGCAGATAATCAATAGCTCAAGTGGGAAACATTTAAAACAATAATTGTAGTCAATAATTCAGTATTACAAAGAGAAAGAAAAAAATCCAAGAGAAGTGAACTGATTTGGCTTAACATGAAAGGATCTAAATGACATGTTTATTTTTTTTCTATTAAATGCCTTGAAATGACTTTAGAGTTAAATTCAACACAGGTGGGAACATTTAAAATAACAGAAAGGAGATGAACAGAACAAAGAGGAAACACTAAACTGAACTAAACTAAACTAAAACATCAAACTAACAATAGAACTAATGAAAGCTGAAGAGTCTCATTATACATTTGAAAGTTTGGTCAAAGGTTTAACAAGCTGGATATTGTCACTAAAGTTGCAGTGAAACAGGTGACATTTGTGTTCATCATTTCCTGGTCCAAGTCCATACTTGCCATTTTAAAGCTGAAAGGCTTGTTTGCATTTAAAAGGGAAATTAAAAGGCTTTCCAACAGTATAAGATTTATTCACAAGCATTGCTACAGCAAATAAATAATCTACCAAACCCAGATATCCTTACTTTTGGTGCTACGTTTAGATTTTGAACTTTTGTTTTTCCCTCAGTCATGCTTTCACAAATGCTTTTAACCAGACTAGCATCTGTGGTCAAGTGAGCATTTTTAGAAATAAATCACTAACGCTAACTTAGTATGTAGGGATGGCTCAGGAATTTTACTCAAAATGTCAAAGGGGTGGTACGGTGGTGATTTGTTGAATTAACCACAAAAAAAAAAAATCTGCATTTGAAAAGCTTAAAACTTTCTTCAGCTGTATAACAACTTTTGAGATGTCTTCTTGTGGCAAGAAGGTTTCAAGAACCTTTTTTTTCTGTGCTTTTTTAAGGAATGTTGACAATTCTGCACATCAGTACTTCTATTCTGAATAAACATTTGGTGCATGTAAACACTTGTCAGATTAATAAGTTTTGTGCCCATATTTACGATACATTCAAATCCTTTCATCCAAATAGATTTCAATATGATCAAATAACTCTGCACATGTAAATATAGCTATAATCAAGGCATTTATTTCATTTATTTATAACAGGGGCAGTGAATTCTGTAAATATGCCAGAGTTAGTCAGAAAGCTATTTTTCACCTGCAGTCTCTAGACAGATGGTAAAAATCACCCGAAAAGAATAAAAGTAAAACTACATAATTAGAAAATCACAATTATAATACACATAAAATACTTAAAACACAATGTAATATTATCTATTAAGGTATATTGGTAGATCTGTCCCAAATTACTAACCAATATGGTGATTGAGGTACCACAAAACTGGTTTTGATCTCGTAAAGTCAAGCCTTTTTTTTTTCAAATATAGGGACTTTCTTGTGAAACAGGTGATGTTTCACACCACAGATCTAATTAGACTCGTGAATCGAGGAAAAGCTGGCAAAGAAAAATAAAACTAGTAAATTTGTAAATTAATAAGCTTATCAAATTAATCATGAATAGATGTGACATTTAGCAGTGTGAATGTCATTAAATTACTGTGCAACAGGTGCAGCTCGTTACTGAGGCATGAGCGGCCTTGCATTTCTGAATTTAATGTGAACAGTTTGAAATGCTCTTTGTGGTAAACAAATAAAAATAAAAAGAATTCAGTGAACGGACTCACAGTTTGTTCATTTTCTGTCATCCATACAATGCCATTAAACTGTTTAAAAAAACTGCAAATGTTTAGTCAGTAAAACATTTAATGGGATAACTTTGGATATAGAAAAAATGATCATGGGCTGTTTAAAGAGGAGTTCTGTTAGTTTGATACATTTGGCTTAAACAGAAAGCAGAGATTTAATAGCTTGGTCGTATTTAATAAAATAAAAAGTGAATTAATTAAAGTTCTAAATATCTAACAGTTAAACTGAGCAAACTTTGAAGTAATCACGTTCAATCAAACCAAATATGGGAACCATTTCCATCTAAGCAGATACATGTGGCAAATCTATTCCATAAAAATGTATATGAGCAATCATATTTTCAAGAATTACTTAAATTTCTACATTTAATAAACTTAGCTCCAGCTGCTTCTAACTGAAAACAGGAATCACGATCAGATGGCCTATTGGTGTTGTTTATGAATAACTGGTTAATAAAAAAATAATAATCAAAGACACAACTTTCAATAAACCACTATTGCCAGACAATAGCACCGCAAGGCAGGGGCAATTCTAGGACCTGTGACCTTGGGAGCTTAGCCCCCATGTTCTAAATGTCACTGCCATACAGTCATTCCTATGATATTAAGTAGTTTTGTCCTGCTAATATCTAATATCAAAGAGAGACACAAATTTGTGTTACCAAGCAGCTGTGGAGTGAAGCAGTCCTAGGGGTTCTGGTGGCATCTAGTCAAAACTATGTATTTCCCAGTCATTTAAAACCTTTTCTTTTTCTTTTTTTCAAATGTCATAGGATTAATAAAATAACCTAAAATCAGTATATTATGAAGGTAGAACATGGGGAACTGGTTTTTAACCTGAACTTTATTTTAAAATCATATTTAGGAATTGCATTACCCTGTTTTCATTGTTGAGCACTAGTAGTTTGTCTTGACTACGTCATATGATAATTTTATCACAACATCTCTGTAGCATAGAACACCTCATGTAGTACCACAGCAGCCTGAGAAACTCACAGAACAAGTTGACCTCATAAACCTGAGTGAGCAGTGATTATTTTACAAAATAAAGTAACTATAACTAGAAAAAAACATTATACAATCTTCATAGAACAATGTACTTGAGTACAATGTTCTTATCAAATAACAAATGTGAAACTCGTGTAACTACTTATCTTACTAAATAAATTACAGCAATTTTCTAATAAAGTAGTTAAGTCATCTTATATCCCACAGTGTACAGTAAAAGTATCAACAAAACTAAAAGTCCAATAACTCCTCCATTGTTCTCTCCCCTCGTATGACAAAAAAAAAAGAAGAAATAAAATTAAAATCTGAATAATAAAATATGAGGAACCTTATGGTGTGTTCGCACCAAACTCGATTTCAGCATCAGGAGCCTCAGGTTTACATACAAAGTCTATGGTGGACGCGCTTCAGTCAGCGTCGGGAAGTGCTGCAGCGCCTCAAGCGTGATTAGAACAGAGCGATTTGAACAATTTGAACGATCTGAGCGTTCGACGTGCTTGATGCTCAAATCGCTGAAGTTAGAAAATCTGAACTTTTGCAGCTCGACGCGCCGCGTCAACCAATCAGAGAGACTCTACTGTGTGACGTAGTGACATATTTCCTGACGGGACAGTTTACTGAATGATGTCCACTAACCTGAAACAGATGGAGAGGAGCTCTTTAGCTGAAATCGAATGCCTGCAGTCGGTGTCCTGACAGGAGATATCTGCACCAATGCGTGGCAGCGGCTCATCAGAATGGACTCGGGAGAAAAATAGTCCTGAAAGCGAGCTGTGAGCCTCTCCCGCAGCTCCTGGGTGATGAAACTCAGAATGTCTCTGAATTATCTGGTGAATTAATTATGAATTAATTATCTGATGAACGTGACATGCTCTTGTTCTGTAAATAAAGCAAAGCCACTTCCTCGTCCGACATTAAACAGAGCCCGACAGAGGAGGGAGGGCGGGGAGGCTCTACCGTGCAAGCGCTTCAAGAGCTGACCTGCGTCTGACTTCAAAGTGCACAAGCGACCAACTTGAAGCGTTGGATGCGATTTTGAAGCTGAAATCGCATTCGGTGTGAACGCAGCATTGTATACATTTTGGATTGAACTACTACAATGTAGATTTCAAATAAAGCAAACACACGCTCCACACATTTTTCATTCATAAATAAGACTGAAATATTTCTAAACTGACAACTGGATCGTCACTTTGCACCTGGAATTGCCCATCGCAATATCATTGCATTGCAATGGTCTTGACTGTGGTTTACCCCGGATTTATACTGCATGCGTCTCCACTGTGCTCCACTCCGCTGCGCAGGTCGAAGCTGTTTGTTTCAAGTCCAGTTTACACCACCTCTGCTCCACTATGGTCTGGCAGAGTAGATAGCGCGATAAATTCAGTGATAAATGTGGAAGTCACAGCAAAAACCAATTAATTCTGTCAAAGTCAAACTCGAAACACCGCTGAAAACAACAATTTAAAGGCTTTTTGTGTCTTTGTTGGAACTGTCTCGCTGTTGGCTTTCTGAAACTTCTGATTTCAAAATAAAATCCACGTGTATCATGTGTGTACACATATGCTTCATGCTACATGTTTCCATCTGCTTCCCAAACAGAACAATACATTCTGACAGCATCTGTGCAGAAATATATCCGTATATTTATTAATATAGCTGCAATTTTGACATTATTCCGACAAATTATTCCGCCGAATAGTGTCTTATTTTGAAAATACGGATGTTGTGTTTGTGTCTTTTCTTGTTGGTGCGACGCAATCTTTAAAAATTGACTCCGGCGCAGCTCCGTCATCCGGCAAAAGTAGGATCTGTTCTAATTTTGACGGATCGCCATCCACTCACCGCCGCCCAGCGCCGCCATGCACAGCCATTGTAAACACTCTCATTGATTATAATGGGTGCGTATTTGCTGCAGAGGTTGGACCAGAGCAGAGCAGAGACGGAACGCAAGCAATGTAAATTGGGGGTTACAGTATAGCTAATAAGCTAAAGGGAGCTAACTGAGGTAAATTCACCACGCTTTCAATGATCAACTTTAGAAAATGTGTTCCTCCCTCTCTCTCCAGTGATTTCTCAGGTTGTCAGCATACAAACGTGTTCAGTTGAGTCATTTTTATGCATCTTTTCCTATTCTGTGTAGACTGACTCCTAACTGCTTTCATCTGCCTGGGTTGGCAGATTTGTTTTGGCCAATTACATGGCTAACAGAAGAAAGGATCAACAGGAACTGCAGGGTCATAAATCCCATCGAGTTAAGGATGAGTCACACTACAAGATTTTAAAGCAGTTGGCCGATTTTCAAAGATTGAGAGACTCCACACATGAGGATAAAAAATCATGGATCTATCAGGTTTGGTCCTACAGTGTGTGGTGTACAGCCACACGACAAGAGACAACACACTACACACAAACAGATATTTCTTTCATGAACATTCAGATGTCAGATATTAAATCACGCGAGACTTCCTGAAATCTGGCGTGATTTCAGATGTCCGAGGAAAAATCTCACGTGACCTCCAGAGAGATGTGAGTTCAGAGTGAATAAACAAACATTTGCAACAAGGAAGCAACAATGTTGATCGTTTGTGGACTATTTTTTACCAGAGGAAAAACAATTCCATAGGACTTTTATCATCCAGCAGACTTTGTGGTGAGTTATGACAGTTTTTTTGTCTTCTGTATTTTGGAATCCCCTCCATGTTTATGATCATCTTTAGAGCAATCACAATAATCTGGACTTCCTTAAGATTGTTGGAAAGCCAAAAATCGGCATGATTTTCTTGTAGTGTGACGCCGGCCTTACCAGAGGTTTATAGTAACTAAGTACATTTATTTTGTTACAGTACTTAAGTAGTTTTTTTAGGATGTATAATTTTACCAGTTAGCAACTTTTAATTTTATTCATTACATTTTAAAGCTAAAAATGATGCTTTTACTTCTTTACTTTAAAAATTAAAAGCCTAGTTACTTGTTACAAAATTAAATATGTACAAACTCTTTATGAAAGATGTTTCTGCACTGTAAAAAATGAAGTGTTGAATTTAGTCAACAAGGTCATGTCAACTGGCTCCACTAAGCGTAGCTGAGTAAACTGAGCAAATAATATACATATATTGCTCATTTTACTCAACCTGGCTTAGTGGGACCAGTTTGGTTCAGTATATTCAACAGTTTTTTTTCTTAGAGAGTGTGTAAAAATACTTTTACTTGTACTTTCCCAATTTTTTTGGACAATTTTTTACTTGATTACTTTTCTCATCAGTGAAATTTATTTTACCAAAGGCCTTTTCTGTTCATGCAATTTTACTTTTACTTAGTTTTCTTTTTTTCAAGTAGACCTCTGCGAGTTACATTTCCTTTCAAAACCACCTCTTTGTCTTACACTATAAAGTAAAGGGAAAATGACAGATTTATGATATTTGAGTTAATGTCAAATTAAATGGTTATTTATTTGAACTCTTATTCTGACCACATTATATTGAATTTGTCAGCACATTTTTGGAAAAAAAAGGAAAAATGAAAAAAAACCCACCAAATTATTTAGGCGGAACTTGAGAATATTTTACGGGGTGCTTCAGCCCCCCTAAAATACACATAGTGGCATGAAGGTTGTTGTTATTATTATTTTTTATAAACTAAAGATTATTTTTGATTGTTGTTTTTTTTGTTTTTTTTCCCTCGACCTACCCCGCTCTGTGATGGCCCTTTGGGGGAGGGGGGTTGGGGTTCAGTTAGGGGCAGACCGTCTGGTGGGGTCCTGGGCTGTGGATGGATTCGGGGTCCTAGGGGGGTGCCGGGGCGGTGGCTGGCGGTCTGTCTTCCCCGGGGTTGTTCGGGCCCTCGGATTGTGGCCCCTGGTTGCTATGGTTAGCCCACTGCCTGGGGTGTCTGCCGGGGTCTGGCTGGTGGTCGGCTGGGGGTGTGCACTTGGCCATTGGCGGTGTGTGGGGGTGGTCAGGGGTGTTGCTTCCCTGTGGTGGGGGGCCAGCCAGCTGGCCTGTTGCAGCCCGGGCCGGGCCTTGGCTGTCTGCTCTTCCACACCCCAGATTGAATGGGCTTGCCTCCTGGGTTCATATATGGCCTGCCCTGTGTAGGGGGAGGGTACATGTCCTGGACCTGGGGGGTATAGAGTGTGCATCGGGAGTGTGAGTGGGGTGTGGCATTCTTCTTGTCTGTCTTTGAAAGAGTGGGTGTGAGAATGAGGGTGGGACTGTGTGATTGTGTTTGTGTATGATTGAGTATTTGTCAGGCTGGGACTTGGGCTGCCCCCTCATTTGGTTCATCTGAGAGTCCTCTACAAGTGGTGGGCTCTGCCCCTGGCCACGCTGCCCTCTGGTGGGGTGTATCTCTTCCCGCCGGTGTGCTGGTGGCTCTCAATGTCTGGGGCTGGGTGCTTAGGCATGTGCCGGCTCGGCCTGGTGGCTGACTGGTGGGGCTTTGGTCCTCTGGCCCTGTCAGGCCTTGGCCTGGTGGGCGGGGGGTGTGCCTTGTGGATCTGGGTCTCTGTGTCCATGCCTGCTTCTGCTCCGTTGTGGTGGGGGCCGGCGGGGCCTGTGGTTGTAGCTGTTGGCCCTATGGGTTCTGCGTGTGGTTGTTGGTGGGGCTCTCCTGGTTATCTCC
>NW_013952812.1:60849-82240 GCF_001266775.1 Austrofundulus limnaeus
TGTGTGTGTGTGTGTGTGTGTGTGTGTGTGTGTGTGTGTGTGTGTTTGTTAGTATATGTGTCTGATTGTGTGTGATGGTCAGATTCCGGGTGTGGTGTCCTGTGTATTATTGGTGTTCATTTCACGTTGTACAATTTGTATAAAACAATTGGTTTCTCTCTTTACTGTTCTTATATTTCTCTTCTACTTTTGCTTTTTCTTTCGTTCTACAGTACTATAAAAAAGCCACTGATGATGCAGAAATTAAGAAACTGACATTCAGTTTTGTTTTCTAATGAAGTGGCAGAAAAAAAAATTTTTGATTTGATTTTTTTTTATTTGAGAAAAAAAGGGGCAGATATAATAAGATATTTTTTCTTCTTCTGCTACCTTTCATTTAATTTATGTTTTGTATTTTTGTTGTATGTTGAATTTATGTTGTTTTTTTAACGAAATGAATAAACTAACTGAACTCAACTGAAAGTAATCATGTTAGTGATGTTTGTGGTCTTCCTATTTTAATAAAATATTCATTTTCAAATCAGATACTCTCTTTTCATCTCAGTGCTTTGTTTGGGGATTATGTGTGCTTCTGCTGCTTGAACAGGTATTTGCAACAATGATTATGGACAAGGACACTGTTTTACTCAAAGTGAGTGAAAGCAAATGTCCTGGCTAATCTGCTTTCTAAGGAACTGGTTGAAACATGTTATGAAGGCCACTGGTGTGCTCTCATCTCACCCCTTAGTATTTATTTGCAGTAAAGAATGAACCTTAGGTACAAATAATCAATCAGCCTCACATAAAGCTCCAGTTCTTAATTTACAGTTTTCTTTGTCATTGCTTTGGTGTCAGGATTTCTTCACACAACCTTAATGAGATTCACAGCTGTGCTCTGACTGGTTTATTAGAAAATGGGGAGATTATTTTCAGACTGAATGCTCCAATCCAAATATCCCTCTGACCAAGAAGAGACATATGCAACACAGTGTTCTCCTTTGATAGCAATATGCAGAATGCATTTTTTTTTCACAAAGAATTTACAGTAAATGTTTTTCTTTAAGGGGTGTTAGCATTAACCCAAGTTTTGGGACAAACGAGACAAAAAGCCATTCACTCTCTCACTCCACCTAGGGACAATTTAGAGTTATCAATTAACCTAACAGTCATGCTTTTGGTCTGGGGGAGGAAGCCGGAGTACCCGGAGAGAACCCACGCATGCACAGAGAGAACAGGCAAACTCTACCCAGAAAGGTCCCCGGACTGGGATTTGAACCGGTGACCTTCTTGCTGAGAGGCATCAGCTCTACCAACTGAGCCACCGTGCCGCCCAAGAAGTTGGTATGGCAGCAAACGTACATACAAAAATCCAGGAACGTGAAAAGAGAACAACACTGCACTGACCCATACTGAGGACAGAGAACAGAAAATAAAAGGGAACTAATGAGCTAAAACAAGAAATACCTGGGAGAGAAACATGATGAACAGGTGAGAGTGGGCGGGGCTGGAGCAAAGACAGGCAGGAGGTGGTAAACAGAAAAAAAAAAACCAGTAACTAATACATAAACAGCCACAGACATCAACTATCCATCCATCCATGCATCTATCCATTTTAGGGGTCACCTCGAGTGAAGAAACAAGATGTTCTGCTTCTAAGCAGGCCTCGGACGTGCCTGACAAGAGGACAGGAACTCTGTTACAAACTGAACTCTATTTAGGCCATGACAGGTCATTCTAACCGTGGAAGAGAACCACTATGTTCTCTTAATCAGACAATGGACAGAACAATCTCCTCTGTTCGTGATTCATTTGTTGTTTAACTAAGAATGTTTATGCATTTGTTTAATCAGGATAATGACTGTCACAGGAAAAGTGGAACAACTTCTTTTCTCTTATCGTGCCTTAAAGATTTATAATGGTATAAAAAATCACAGAGAATCTGATTACGTTTTCATTGATTTTTTTTTTTTTTTTTTTTTTTTTTGCAAAACACTGTGTGAACACAGTAATATAATTGTGGATTTTTCCTGAGAAAATCTTTCCTTTATCTGGACTAACAGAATGGTTCAGAGTTGATTATAAACAGAAATGTTACTGTTAATCATCATAAATGTTTTGCAGTGATTTCTTTGAGTCCATCAGAAAGAAGCTAAAAAGATCATGTATCATGATGATGTTTGTTCAACCACAGAGTTAATCTTGACTGGCGGCTGGCAATCTTTATCCTTCTTTCTCTGACTCATCTCTAAGCCTGAGGGCAGAACCAAAGTTCGTTCATTCTTATTACTAACCCAGATGGCTTGAGTACACTCTGACTTCCCAATTCAAATCAGGAAGAGGGCTGTTTGTCCTCTTCGGAGGATCTCAGCTCTGGACTAAATATCTGACCCACTCGCCAAAGGGTAGATTTTTAAAGCCAAGGATTCGACAAGCCTGTCGGAATCCCACACGAGGCTTCAAAACCTCCAAAGCATTTGTTTTACCTTCCGATGATTGAAGGTGATTTATTTTGAAAGAGAAACCAGATGCAGCTCGAATTTTTCTAGCTTGGAAGGAAGCTGACGCAAAGGTTACTGGAGAAATAACACCAGTTTGCCAATATTAATCTTTTCCCGTCAAATAAATAAATGAAATCAAATCAAATAAATGACCGGTAAGCGAGCCGACAACAGTTCACTGACTGATTGGAGGTGAGCCAGCTTTTCTACTTAGAAGGTGTCTTAAGAAGTCATCATCAGGTAAAAGGCTGAAGTGTTTGTGGTGACATGTCTGGCGGAAACTGAGCCCAGAAAAGACGTGCAGTTTCCGGTTGACTCACACTTTGTTAAAAGTAAAAATATTAGCAATACTAACCTTACTTTTCCTCCTGTCTGTTGTTATTATTTGCCAGAAACTCAAGCTAATGTGCCAATAAATGTTTGGTTTATTTATCATCAGAACTGACATTTTACTGTTCTATTATAAGTAATTTGAGTTGATGTGGATTGAATTCGGACGCGGATTTTTATCTCATTAATTCTGAAAAATTGTTATAGGAAACTGACTACACACAATTAAGTTGTAACTCATGATTTGTTTAATTTGTGTTAATAAATGATTGCATAGATGTTATGGATCAAATTCCACTTGTGTCGTTTTCACTTTGCACAGTCAAGATATTAAAGAAGAGTGAGAAATCCCTTGGTTAAAGTATTTCCTCATAACCTTGTGAATGAGAGATGTGGGAAAGGCTTATTTCATCCTAAGCTAGACCTTTACACCATTATCTTAACCTGTTTTTTCCTTTCAGGGTCACTGGTGCCCATATCCAGCTGTGGTAGAGTGGTTAGGGGAGTCCTGGAACCGGAAGGTCACCGGTTTGATCCCCCATCCAGCTGTCTCAGTTGTTGTATTCTTGGGCAAGATACTTCACCCCTAATGTCTCTGATGTGTGTCCATCAGTGTATGAATGTGATTGGCACTGATTAGTCTCCATAGATGATTGTACATGTTAGCTTTGTAGAGACCTAATAGACTGCTGTGTGAATGGATAAATGAGGACACCAATTATAGTGTGAAGCACTTTGAGTGTCCTGGATGGATAGAAAAGTGCTATATAAGAACAGTCAATTTACCATTTACTGTGCGAGGGGCGGGGTACAACCTGACAGGTCACAATTCCATGTCATCCCAAATTTTTAAACATTAAAATTTTGATATACTTTTGTAGTCATTATGGCCTTTACAAAAAAAAAATCGAGAGGGAGGTCAACTCCTAATAAATGAGAATATGTTTACATTTAATACTTAAATACTTTTTTATCAGAAATGTACTTTTGATATTTAAGTACAGTAAATGTCAAATGATGTTTACTCAAATAATATTTCTAAGGGGAAAAAAACTTTTACCAAAGTAATTGTATGGTAAGATACTTGTACTTTCACTCAAGTATCACTTTGAAACACTTTACATGCTGCCCTGTACACATATAGTACAATACTCCCTGGTTTACTTCATGTTTTGTAGATCATCAGTTTTCCATGCCATGTTCCCTGCCAGCCATGTGACCTGGCTGTGTTTCCTGTTTTGTATCAGATTTTCTGATTAAAGAAACAACTAGCTACTTTTTCAGCTACCAATGTGACACAACATGGATTTCTTCTCAATGACACACACATCCACAAGTCACATGGAACCCTTTACATTTTGAGAGGGACATAGGCTACGTTCACACTGCAGGCAAATCTGGCCCAAATCCGATTTTTTGGACCCATCTGACTCATATCCGATTTTTTTATGACAGTCTGAACGAGACAAATCCGATTTTTTTATGACAGTCTGAACGAGACAAATCCGATTTTTTCAAATCCGACCCAGGCCGTTTCAGTATGTGGTTTTAAATCGGATATATATCTGATGTTTTCAAAGTGACTGCAGTGTGAACGCTCATGTCACATTCATCTGACTTTTTCATCAGGTGGGGGTGAAGGATCGATAAGACACTAACCTCAAGTCTCGCTGTTTAAGTCTGTAGCTCCATGTGTTTACAGCTCCAAAACACAARTCCAGTTGCTTCATCTTTTTACTTTTCATTTTCCACGTAGATAGTTTGATAATAATGGTCCAGCCTGGGTCACGGAGAACATCGATCCTAAAGTTAGATACTCGGTCGATACATTTTTCCAGCTCGTAGTTTCAAAAAAAAAAAAAGCTTCACTGGAGCATCCCGGTCAAAGGCAGGTTCAGATATAAACACTGAACTAAAGAAGCATGTCAGATAATTATTTAATTGGCTCTGATTAAACAACAACTTCAGATTCGATGTGCAAAATGTAGCATCCATGCTAGCTCTGTAAACAAACAAGCCGGCTGATGAGACGTCACGTCTTTTACTGCGCATGCGTGTCACATCAGTGCTGTGGAGCGTTCACACAGGGGTCTGATACAGGTCACATTTAAAATGTAATGTGAACGTTCACACAAAAAGATCGGATTTTTTCAAAAAATCTGAACTGAGCATTAAGACCTGCAGTGTGAACGTAGCCATAGGAGCTGAGAAATGCCTCTGAGCACAAATCATAATGTGCTTAACTGGCCCTGAATTTGCAGTGACAAGGGAGAATGCAGGGAATGGTTGTAAGTTAGCCTGTTTAAGTGGCAGTCAGAGTAAGAACTTTTGTTTGGCTTGGGTATAAAGTAAAAACCTTAGAATAATTTGTTAGTTTCATTAAACCAAATACCAGTCTTGAAAAAAAATGTCTATAATACAATAACACTTAATGCCAAAGTTAATAATGCAGTGTCTTCATCTAAGGAGATAGATATATAATGCATTAACAAGGCAAAGACATTCAATGAATCATAAATAAGAGGACTCATCTGTTTCCCAACATGTCCTTCCCTCTTTCTTTGTCTCCAGTTATAAAATCACTCACAAACTTAATCTCTAACGTCTTCTAAAAGTGACACTGAGCACTCATGGGGGGAGGGCAGAAAAAAGATGTAGTGACAGTTCACTTGGCAGTGTAAATTGAGTCGCACGAAGACAGAAATTTAAACACAGGAGAAGTGAAATGGAGAGAAGGAGTTATTAAAACTGCATTAACGCTGCGTTAATGCCGCTTTATGCCCAAGTGGGCATCTTTGCATCTTGATTCATTTATGTTCTAATTATCTGCATCAGGGAGACTGACTGATTGGCCTAATATGACATGCATAGCAACAATTTAGCACCAGCATGTGACAGCTTTTTGTCGGCGGTGACATCCTCCTTCACAGTGTTACAACCCTGTTTATGTCTTGTGCTCTAAGTTAGTCTGACTTGAGACAACTGTTTCGGAGTGTTGTTGAATGAGCATCATCAATCACATAAATGTCTTGGATGCACTTGTTTCTTTTTTTTCTTTATTCTTAGGACAAACAATAAGATTTGCTACAGTAATTAATGGCAATGAGACTATTTATCAGAGGAAAAGGGACTTCAGCAGGGTTCACTAGAGTATAAAGTGATTTCCTGTTCTAGTTGTTTGTTGTGGGGTTGATAAACAACAGGTGACAGGAATCAAATGGCAGGTGTTTTTCATTAAATGGTAGAGTGCTTGCTGGATTTTCCATCCTGACATGTATATAATGTTTTCGGAAATTCTGAAATTAAACTAGGAATTTTAGGCTTATAACAAGAATAGAAGATAGATTGAATTAAAATGTTTTCTGTAAATTGTTCAAAGGAAGGCAAACCAAAAACTTAAGACAATATTAAGACTATAAACTAACTAGCCTGGAATAAAAAAAACTGCCCCTTGTTCTACACTGTGCTTAGTATAGAGCATGTGTCAAACTCAAGGCCCGTGGGGGGTACCCCCACCCATTTTATTTATTTAATTATTTTACTAATGAAATTAATATAATATAAATAATTTCTTATATCAACAGTAAACATGAAATATATGGTTAAATGCAACAAAATGAATTTAAAAGTTGAACGATAATAGTAGTTACCTTGTCCCTGAGCTGTTGGCTACATGTAACATGGGCAATTTAGTTAGATAGCTTAGTAATAATGTCTTATAATGTCTTAAAATAACTTGCTTTAAATCCAGTATCGACCACAAACTTAATCTCCTATATTGCATGTCGATAATCCACAACTGGCCCTTTGAGGGCCACTATAACGCTCATGTGGCCCTCTGTGAAAATAATTTTGATACCCCTAGTATATAGGGTCTGAAACCTCAGCTATTGAGAAGCAATTTATTGCCGGTGTGATTCGACCCCTTTGGAGGTTTACCTGTATAGTGACTCTAGAAAATCCATAATATTTGAAAGAAGAAAAAAAAAAGAAAACATAATTGTCACACACAGGTGGGGTGGGGGTTGTAGGCAGACTGTTAGCTGCTGCAAAACTAGAAGGAAACGAGAACGAAGAACTTATTTCTCACGGAAGAACACTGCATTAAAAAATAGACTTCTGACCTCTTCTCACAAGAAGTCTTGTAATTACAAGATGTCATTAGTACAAGAACCTGATCTCATAAGTACAAGATAAGATGTCGTACTTACGAGAAAAGCTATCATAATTACGAGCAGGCATGAATCCAAACAGGTTAAGTAGGTTCCCAGGGGTGAGTCGCTGGTTGTCAGGCAGAGGTGTGGTCAGCAGATCAGTTTTCCTCTATGAGTTTGGTAGGTCATAGGTTCTTCAAGGAAAATATCTGGTGTTCTAAAGCACGAGAGGTCAAAGTAAGTACAACTCAGGTAAACAGATATACTGGGCGGCCGTGAACTATACCATAAGGTACGTAGGTGATGCTCCAATGAAGACCTGGGGCCTCATGCACAAAGGATTGCACAGCTTTCACAGTGAAAGTTGACGTACGGACACATTTAGAAAAGTTCTGATGCATAAAACTGTGCGCACGCATGTTTCAGCACAGCTTTTGTTTTTACATCCCAATGAACGTGGAACTGAGCGCATGTGAGACACCTCCCTAACACGCCTCCATTAAAATTTGTAAAATAGATGTAAATGTGTCCAGCACATGAGATTCTCCTCAGATTGTCCTCTCTGTGGGATCAGAAAAGATTTTTTTGATGCAGGAAAAATATGCATTAAACGGAGAATGAGTGAGAAAACTGTCTAAATAAGTAGTGGGTTGTAAAAATGTGTTTGCCACTTGCAAAGGTGTGTGTGGGCTTTGGTGTGTATGCACGTGTGTGAAGCTATTGTCTTCAGCGGCGCATGAGGCTGAGAGGCATTTCCATCTTTGCATGTCTTTAAATGACTGTTGTCGTGGCAGAATTTATTAAGAATGCAGAAACACGTTGGAATAAATGCAAAAAAAAAGTCTGCGTGCATGGCCGAAATAGCAGTAGCTTTTAGCGTAAGATGCTAATGAAAATATTATCTCAACGTGTTTCTTTCAAAAGGCAGGTTCTTACAGCTCCAGCCCCGAAGGTCACCCACAGCGACCGAAGCGAGGACAAATCCAGCCCAGATTCGATAAGCAGAGGAAAAACTTTCCTTAAAAACGGGTCAGTTTTTCAGGTCTGAAACCAAATAAACCAGGAAGCTTTCCTCTTTGGATGTCCCACGTCGGCCCCAGCGGGCAAACCCCGGTTCTTGGAGCTCCAAATATCAACAATGCCAATTCTGTCATGGCAGAATTTATAAAGAATGTAGAAACACATTGAATAAATGCACAAAACGTCTGCGTGCATGGCAGTCAACGATGATTTCAATGGAGCCACAATTAACAGATTTCTTTGATCGACCTCTGTTCTGTTGTCGCTCCATTAAAATCATCGTTGACTGCCATACACGCAGACTTTTTGTGCATTTATTCCACGTACAGTATTTCTGCATTATTAATAAATTCTGCCATGGCAACTCAGAGGAACTTATGAGTTTGACAAATATTTATAAAATAGTTGACGTGAAGAAACGAGTCGCAGCGTTTCTGTCGCAGTGTAGATTTATATTTTAGAATCATGAAGACTTTCATTCAGCTGCATGGCTTGACTCAGAACTACAGTAAAATATCTGATTGTAATTTGTTCGGTGTGATACAAAAAACAAACGGAAAAAAATACATGCTGTCCCCAATTCTTCTTCAGGTGATATCAACCTGCAGAACAGCTGACATTGATCCATAAATTACACACAACTTTATGCAGCAACAAATCTATTGTCTGCGTCTTGTGGAGCTGAGGAATCATCACAGCTGAGCTGTTCTGAATTAATCTGCTGAGTTGACAGTTTTTTTTTTTTCAGTGAGAATTAAAACATTTCTTAGACAATTCACACATTTTATTCTCCTCAGCTGTGTGTGCGCCTCTCAGGCCTGCTCTCTGCATGTGGTTCCAACTACGTGACAAAAATATAAAAACTTTAAAGTTTACAGTAGACTGGACTGAGGTTCTTTGATCATTTTTAGGCTGATTTATTTTCGTGTCTGAGGTTAAATAATTTTCAGTCCCGGGGTTCAGTTTCATGATCGTTCAAGTTTAAACAATAAAAACTCAAACTAAAAAAATAAATAAATAAAATCTAACACTGTGTTCAGACGCTCCTTACATCCAGAGAACAGAACAGAGTCATATTTCTGTGGATTCAGGTCAGATTCATGACTTTGTGGGTTAAAATTGTTGACTGAAGAACTTTGCGTGGCTGCCGCACATTCTCACGGCAGGTGAAAAACTGCCAAGGTCAGAACCAAATTAGAAAACACCCTGTATCCAAACCTGCTTAGGTTGGTTTTGATACATCTCAATGTGGGCGTAGAACCTGGCACACGCAACTTTTTAATGTGTATGCACCATTTATACATATGGGCTCAGATCATCTGTGAAGCCTTTTAAAGCCCAGGAGCTCATCAGAAGCTGCAGCTGAAGACAATCATGGGATGCCAGCCAATCAGGAAGAAGAAAGTATCATAAACACCTCTTATGTATGCTTCTGTTGTTCTCAACATCTGGTCTTTCAAAATAAGTTCATTTTTCTTCTACCTTAAAAGTTTAGACCTTTTTTTCATGTAAACCCATAGTATGTGATTATGAAAGCCTTTGTATGTGTGCAGGCACATCTTGTTGCACTGAAGAAAAAAAAAAGGTAGAAGCTCTTTGTGACTGAACCTCAGTCACCTGTGGAGAATAAACCACTTTGCAGGCAATCCTGGTTGTCATAAAACACAGGAAGAACATGTATTGTATCGCCACAACTTTATTGTGACTATTTCAGAGATAATGCATTAAGGAGACCTCTGTGAAGGGCAAATGGGTCGTAGATTTCCTGTAGTGACCAATAAATAAGTTATAGCAATCTAAGCTTATGTGTTGCTTTCATACTGAGACACTGGAAGCTGATCCCCTGCTCGGGCAAGATTAACGGCGAACATGAAAACCTACTTGCAGTGATTTTGTAAGCAGTAAAAAAGCTTTGTGAAAATAAAATAGAATGCTTGTACAGCAGTTTTTTTTTCCCATCTCAGAAAAGAGAGACATTGAACAGAGTGGACATGTGGTCATGCATGGAAGAATGCCAATCCTGAGAGAACTCATCATTGGAGAGTAAATCATTTCACTGGCACAGAGGATTATTCTCAAGCATGTTCTTGGAGATGGGCTGAAAAAACTGTAAGTGTGGGGTGGTGGGTAGCTTTATTCGCTCACTTAAAAAGGCGAGTGCATTGGCTCAGTTTAGTGTTTTAAATAGGAAACGAATGAGAGCATCAAACTTGTTTTCATTCATGCATAGCAGGAACTGATGGGTGCCAAAGTAGGTGGGGTATTTCAAAACCAACATAAGTGTATCAATTACATATCTTCATTACAACTAATTGCCATTGCTTATTTTGCATATTTGCTGTTGCCACAGATAGAATTTGGATGTTTTTTTACATTTTGATTGCATCGGAGCTATTCTATCTACAAGATCACACCATACCAACAAGAAAATAAATCACCACAACAGTCATATTTTCAAAATATTTCACCAAAGCACACAGTTTCTAGCAATCCTAGCTATACTGTATCAATAAAATGGATACATTTATACATATATGCTGTTAAATTGATCATTTGTAGATGCACAAACAAGAAATCATGAGAATTTTATTTGAAAACCAAACGTTTCAAAGGGACCAACAGGGATACAGTTTCAAACTGTTGTTTTGGTCTGACGTTAGCATTTATCACTGGCTTTATGATGCGATCTTGCATTACATGGAGTGCCTGTGAGCATCACACTGGAGTGGAGCGGACACAGTGTAAATACAGGCAGGCACGAATGTTAAGGGGTGTGACTGAGCCACTCATAGTTTAAATCTGAGTTACAGATAATCTTCTATCTGACCTAATTTGTTCGACTTTTTGTTTTAAATCACTAATTGTTAACAAATGAAAAAAAAAAAACAGACACTGTGGTACAACTTTGACAAGTTATTGTAAGAACATGTTTCCTGCACTGTTATTGCAAAGTTAGGCTTTTCTGTCCCCAGAGAAAAAAAGTAGGTGTTTTGAGAGAATGGCTTAACTACTCTGATGAAAACCACAATGGCCAAAAAAAAAATAAATAAAAAAAAAAAAGAAAGAAAAAAATGCAAGCTGAATTTTTTACTTGTTTCTCTGACATAAACGTCATGAAATAGACCAAACCTCTTAAGGGCTTTACATGCCAGGCATCATAAAACGAGCAAAGATCTATGGGTTTTCTGCATGGAAAGATGTTTCTGAATTTTAAAAACCACAAAGAAAAATCAAATGTTGCTATCCTTTTCAGTCATTAGTCACTTGTAGATAATTCCCAAGGCTATTTAAAAAATTAGGCTTTAACTTAGTTGCAAATCTGACAGATGGTTTGACTAAGTTTTTTTTTTTTTTTAAGAGTTGTGGGAGGAATTTAGAAAAAATGTATAAAAATAAAATTGGTTTGGATTCTGCACTAAAATAATCTTTAAACCCTGTCAAACTCATTCCAGTGAGAGGAGGTAACAGCAGTGTATTAATTACCACTAGAACTAGTCATGCTGAAAACTATGAACGGAGTGTATGGCATAAAGCACTTTACAGTACCCACTCACGCAGGAGCACCATTAACTCTTCAGCTGAAAACATACTTGCCCACTTTGAAGCAAACATGAGCGTTTGTTTTAGTGCATTTATGGACAACACTAAAAACAGAAGCAGCCTAAATTCAACTGACAATGTGTGATGAATTAAAGTATTCAAGAAAATTTTGTGTGTGGTAAAGTAAACTCTACAGAGTAAGTAAGTAAGTTTTATTTATATAGTGCCTTTCATAGAAATAAATTCACAAGGTGCTGTACATTCAGGGAATGGGGGAAGGGGGCAGTTAAGAAACACTCATTCAAGAAGACATACAAGACAAACATGGGGGAACAGGTGAAACTGGTCATGCAGCAAACACAGTTGCGCTACCTTTAACAACAGCTTGAAATACACGAAAGGAAAATTGAGTTAAACAACTCGCGAGAGAGCAAGTCGGGCGGGGGGCTTTGGTCAGATAACATATAAAGGGGAGGTAAAATGGGCCCATCCAGAGCCGCATGACGTTATTGTTGTTATTCAAGTGCATCCGATAGCTCTTCAAAGGCCCGATCCACTGTCAGGGTCGCTTTCACTTTTCAATAAATCTGGAACCCTCCTCCGCTGATCAGCAGGAATCCAGTTATCATAATCCAAATAAATAATGATCTTCCTTGTCTTCGATGGAAAGTGGTGCTGGCACATCAGATTCCAGCCCCAGGAATCAGACAAATCCAGCAGCAGTCATTCCACCCAGCCACGTTCACACGTTCAGGATTGCAATCTTGATGAAGAGTTTATTATGACCCCCGCACGCGAAGCGGAAGTCACATTGTTTTCGTACTGTTTATTTATTTATTTTTTCGGTGATATTTGGTCAACCGTAGCACAAAAACGGCTGCACCGGTCAACATGAAATTTGGCAGGACTGTAGATGAGTCTGACCTACACTGCGCCAGCCAACGGTTTTACGATAGACCCCATATTTGAGGAGGGTCTCCTTTCAAAGTGTGTGTGGGGGGGGGGGGGGGGGTGTCTGGACATGCAAAAATGCTTATAACTCAGAAACTGTTCAACATAGAAGCTTCAGATTTCTTTTGTTCTTTAGCTCTGATGAAGCTCTATCCATCAGGTCAACCAACCCCCCCCCCCAAAAAAAAAGACCCCCACCCAAACCACTACAATTTTGGGATCCATAGTAGCATGACATTAATTATGAATAAAGACTTCTGAGTTCTTGTGCATTTGTGCGTGTGGGGGCCATTATGTTACCGCTATGCGGTATCTAGTTCATTACAAAGATGCCATCTTTTTTTTCTCAGAATATGGATGAGACAGGTTTTGAAAATAAGTTGTGAAATAAAGACATAACCCACCAAAATTCAGTCATTTACCTTAGATAAGAATGGTAGCTTAAAAGTGTGGAGTTCAACAAAGTGTCTTAAAAGAACAAACCCAACTTTTGCAGATGCTGAGTCATAGTAAAGAACAGTCCCTGAGCACTACAGAGTAAGAATCTGCTCCGATGAAATAATGGCCATGGTTAGTAGAAAAATGTCTGTCTTCTTTACCCATTTTAAGTGTAAGCTCTATGCTTGAGGCACAAAGGCAGGCGTGGGATATTTCAGTTTCATCTTAAAGCTTTTCTCAAAAATGCTCTGGTCAGCATGACAGAAAGAATGCTTTGTGACACAAGTAAGAAAGTATTATCAGAAATACACTACGGCATTTAACAGATGCTTGTCATATGTAGACTGACCACTGTAAAGTCAAAAGTTAATTGAACAAGCTAATTTTCAGGCATGTTGTGTGCTGTTCAACCAAAATCCTAAAATTAAAAATTCCCTGAAGATATGTCTCATCATGACAGCGATGCAATTTTTTTCACATATAACCATAGCTAGTATATTATTTTAAATCATACTGAGCCTAACCAAAATAATAATAATGATTAAAAAACATTAGCAATGTCAGGTGTAAACTAATAATTTGGAATTTCAAATTACCAAATTCAAAGACAAAGAATACTGTGGATAATTGACATTGAGGGCAAAAAGATGCTTTTATCCAAAAATGTTTTTTTTTTATCTCTAATGATTACATGGAAGCTGAAGTAGCCTAGTGGTCAGTGCCACAGTGTAATTCAGAGGTAGGTTCAACCCCACTTTGCATGAGACAGGACTTTTAGTGTAAAATAATTGTCTAATCTTTCAGGCAAGTTTACCTGCTGTGGCAAAGGAGCAGCTGGGAGAAGAAGATCACAAAGCAGAAGAAGATGATGATCTATTATGATTACACACACCCAAGGATAATGATTTGAATGTAGCGGACCAAAGTTCTGATATTAGAGCTGCAAAATGTAACTTGTGGCAGTAATGGAATCTTTAAGTGTTCTCATAAAGCAACCTTGAACATCAGATACATACTTTTTATTGTCCTAAAATATAACTAATAATAAAATAATGTAACGGCTGCGCATCGACTCAAGCACCAGATGGTTTGCACTCACCAGCGTTTTTTTTTTTGTAAATTTTCATTTTGTAAGGAACAGGTCTACAAAATCCGAGCAGTCTCGGCCGTGGTTCACATCCAAATCATCGAAACTCTCGCTCTCGTTTTCATTCCAACTCTCGCGCGCACACAAAGTAAAAACACAACCCTAATAACACCCAACAGCCCCTGCAGAAACACCAAAACACATCAACTCAAAGAACCAGTACAGCACAACCAGAAACATTTAACATGCAACAATAACTCCTTAAAGATCGTTACACTGCCACCCCCCCAACAAAAAGTTCCTCGTCCTCGAGGGTAAAACAGTCTCTGAGGCGGGGAGGTAGTTGATGTCGCCTCCTTGGTCTTCTGGGGCTTTGAGGGACCACAGGAGTTATAGGGATTGGAGAGGGAGACAGTTCCTGTTGCAAATCCACCTGTGTAGGGGCCRGAGGACTTTGCACCTGTCCCTCCATGAAAGGGGGGAAGGGAATGTCCTCTATASGGGGCCATTCTGTCTCTGTGCAGGACTACTTTCCTGCCTCTTGGGGGCAACTGTACCCTGTAGACCACCTCTCCAACTTGTTCCAGAACACTGCAGGGACCCACCCAGCTGCTATCCAGTTTAGGACATCTTCCTTTTTTTCTTTTTGGGCTGAAGACCCACACCAACTCTCCTGCGAGAAAGTGCCTCCCTTTAGTGGTGTTGTCATATTTCGTCTTTTGACACAGTCCTGCTTTTGTCAACTGGTCCCGAGCATAGGAATGTGCTGATTCCAGTCGATCCTGCAGTTCCCTTGCGTAGTCTAGACTGTGTGGTGCCTCTGGTGCATCAAGGGGTTTCCCAATAGCTAACTCAGCCGGGGTCCTCAGCTCTCTTCCTAACATGAGCAGGGCAGGTGTGCACTGGGTAGAGTCCTGGACAGCTGACCTGTAGGCCATGAGAACGAGGGGAAGATGGGTGTCCCAGTACTGCTGGTGTTCTGAGGTGTGGATGGCTAACTGCTTGACCAGTGTCCAGTTAAACCTCTCTACCAAGCCATCACTCTGGGAGTGGAGTGGGGTGGTGTGGGTTTTCTGAATGCCAAGGCGGTCACACATGGCAGCAAACACTTTGTATTCAAAGTTACGTCCTTGATTGCTGTGAAGAGTCTCCACTGTCCCGAACCGGCTGAACATCCCCTCCACTAGTGCGTCAGCAACAGTTTCAGCGTCCTGGTCTGGGATGGCATACGCCTCCGGCCACTTAGTAAAATAGTCCATGGCGACGAGGACATAACGATTTCCCTTACTGGAGCAGGGGAAAGGGCCCATAATGTCCATGCCCACTCGTTCCATCGGTGCGCCCGCTRGTTGCTGTTGGAGCTGGGCCAGGTACTGGTCTGGTGGGCACTTGTGCGAGGAACAGGAGTCACATCTGCGGCAGTAGTCCTCCACATCCCTYCGCTGTTGACCCCAGTAATAGCCTTGGCGGAGGCGACGCAGGTTCTTGGCGACACCAAAGTGACCGGAGCGTGTGCCTCCATGACACGCCTCCAGCACAGCTGACTTTAGTGTCCTTGGCACCACAACCTGCCACTTCTCCTCCGCAGTGGCTGGGTTTTTCCAGGCATGCTGCAGCACCCCCTTGCTCAGCCTCAGAGCATTGAACTTGGCCCAGAGTCCCTTGGTGGTAATAGACATCCCTGTGACCTCATCCCAGTGGGGTCTCTGTTCACTGTCAAGCCATTGCAGAACTGGCAGTAAGTCGAGGTCTTGCTCATGCTGTGCCCTCCACTCTGCCGTGTCCACTACCTGTAGCAACCTGCATGAGAGCTGTGCTGTGCCGTCTGTCGCTGTGAGCTCCCTCCCCCTCTCCTCTCGCTTCTCACAGTAGCGACAGCCTGCTGCAGCGCATGGACGGCGAGACAGAGCATCTGCATTGGAATGTGTCCGCAGGTCACAACACTCTCCACAGGTCCCTGTCAGGGACCTGCAGAGAGTGTTGAAAGCCTGCTGACAGTCCTGGGTCCAGTTGAAGTCACAGTCCTTCTGTAACAGGTGGAAAAGTGGTGCAGCTATGGAGAAAAAGTATTTTACAAATCTCCTGTAGTAGGATGCCAGCCCTAGAATACTTTTAAGCTGGACCTGGTCTGCTGGAGGGGGCCAATTCTTGATGGTGTGGATCTTTTCTTCCAACGTGCTGATGCCCTCACAACCCAGCTTATGGCCTAGAAACTCCACCTCCCTCCTCATAAAGTGACACTTGTCTGGGTGTAACTTCAGGCCTGCAGCTGTCACTTTCCCCAGAACCTGTCTCAGGGAGTCCAGGGCATCATTAAAGGAGCTTCCATGCACCAGGAGGTCGTCCAGGTAGACCAGACACTGCTGTCATGGGACACCAGCCAGCACACTGTCCATAAGCCTCTCAAAGGTGGCGGGGGCGTTGTAGAGGCCAAAGCTTAGGACTCTGAACTGCCACAGTCCCCTGTTGGTGCAGAAAGCTGTCTTTGGTCTAGACTCTGGGGACAGCGGCACCTGCCAGTATCCACTTTGCAGGTCCAGAGTGGAGAACCAGGAGGACCCTGCAATCAAGTCCAGAGACTCATCAATCCTGGGGAGGGGGTAGGAGTCCTTTTTGGTGACTTTATTGAGTGGCCTGTAGTCCACGCAGAAACGCATTCTTGAACTGTTTTTCTTGGGGCCCATCACTACAGCAGAGGCCCATGGACTCTCAGATGGCTCTATGATGCCTGTCTTCAGCATCTCGTCCAGTTCATTATCAGCAGCCTCCTGATGGGCCGGCGGAAGGCGGCGGGGGCGCACTTTAATGGGTCAAGCATCACCGTTATCAATGATGTGCTTCACCAAGTGTGTCAGACCCACTTCACTTTCTTTAAGGGCAAAAGTGTCTTTAAACCCCAGCAGCACCTGCCACAGGATCTCCTGTTGCAGATGATCCAGCCCTTCACAGTTCTTGGACCAGATTTTCCTCAATGCAGACAGCCTCTCTTCCTCTTCAGTTTGTTGTTCAGTTGGTGGCAATGTAGGGGTCTCACTCGTGCAGGCAAACACTGCAGCAGGGCTTGGGCTTGACGAGGGGAGGCAAGTTGTACAGATTTCCCTCCAGGGAGTAGCAGAAACCCTTTGCCCAGGTCTAACACACCACCAATGGCCCGTAAAAAATCCAATCCAAGGATAGGATGCAGGTGTCCTGTACATCTGCCACCCAGGCAGCATAGATCACAATAAGGTCTCCCACCTTAATCTGGCACAGTCCTTTCCCTCTTATGGGGACCAAATCACCAGTCACTGTCTTCAGCTGCACATCAGTTTCCTGCACAGCAGTTCCGGGAGGGATGGCATCAGGTCGAACCAGCGTTGCGTTGGACCCTGTGTCCAGGAGTGCTGCTCAAGACACCCCAGCGACCGTCACTGGAACATGGCAAAAGTCACTAACCTAGGTCCAGCCTACAGTAATAACTGAACCTGGTGGAGACAGTGGTGGACTGGGGGTGTTGGTCTCATAGGCCCGTGTACTCCCGCTTAGACGGGCCCTTGGGAGTTTCCCTGCACCGCTGCAAACCTGGGGCACTGCCTGATGAGGTGACCATTTTGTCCACATCCCCAGCAGCTTTGTGGTCGACGGCCTGGACCGACCCTCGAAGCGGGTGGCTGACTGGTAGATGTCTGGATCATACTGAGTGGCCCCCTTGGTCTCTCCAGCTGTTCGGCARGTGCTGATGTTGCCCTCACTATCGGTGGGTCTTCGGCTCCCCCAGTGGATCCTGTCAGCATCTCTCTCTCCAGTGCTAACTCAAGGGCAGCACTGAGTGTAGCTAGGCGTGCGAGTTGAG
This sequence comes from Austrofundulus limnaeus, assembly GCF_001266775.1. Taxonomy (NCBI): domain Eukaryota; kingdom Metazoa; phylum Chordata; class Actinopteri; order Cyprinodontiformes; family Rivulidae; genus Austrofundulus; species Austrofundulus limnaeus. Next base: position 78,679 of record NW_013952812.1, read on the forward strand.
TCTGTATACAATGTTCTTTAGGACTGATGGCCTGCAGAAACTGGTCACGAGCAAGCTCTGCCTGCAATGTAAGCGGCATGTTGTCATACACACGCCTGCAGAGACATTCAATGTCATGGGCCAAAATACGCAGGGGCTCCCCAGGCTGTCTGTGTCTGTTGTGGAGCTCTGATCTAAGAAGCCCAGGCTGGTTATACTGTCCAAACCGTCTCTGTAGTGCCCCAACCAGAGCACCATAGTCCCTCCTCTCCTCCTCTCTCAGCAAAAGTAAGCATGCAGCTGCATCCTCACACAGGTTCAAAGCTAATTGCAGTGCTTTCTGTTCATAAGTCTAGCCAGCTACAGCTGCTAACAGTTCGAACTGTGCAATAAACACCTCCCACGGTGTYKTACCATTAAATTTAGGTGTCTTTATGTTAGCCGCAGCTTCCTGTCCCCTGGCGCCGCCATCTTTGTTTACGTCACATGACAATGCATCACACGACTCCATCCCGCTGAAACTGTGGTCATGGCGCGTACGTTTCTCCAGCCTAGCCAAACCTGGTGAGAATCCAGCCTCAGCAGGCATTTTCAGTGCCGTTTCCCTCACTCTATGAGTCGACGATTTGGCCCGGGCATCCAGCTCCTCTCTTTTCATCTTGTCCGCCAACATCTCCGACAGCAGATAAAGTCGTCGACGGCAACAGCTTCAGAGGCAGGGTCGTATTTTCACTTCTGACACCAGTGTAACGGCTGTGCATCGACTCAAGCACCAGACAGTTTGCACTCACCAGAGTTTTTTAAATTTTCTTTTTGTAGGGAACAGGTCTTCAAACTCCAAGCAGTCTCGGCCGTGGCTCACATCCAAATCACTGAAACTCTCGCTCTTGTTTTTATTCCAACTCTGGCACGCACACACACAAGCTTAAACCACACCCCTAACAACACCCAACAGCCCCTGCAGAAACACCAAAAACACATCAACTCAAAGAACCAATACAACACAACCAGAAACATTGAACATGCAACAATAACTCCTTAAGGATCATTAAAATAATATCACAACCCACAGACCAAAAACATCACTGATAGGTTTATCAGTAACTCTAAATTGTCCCTAGGTTTGAGAGAGAGGGTGAATGGGCATTTGTCTCTTTGTGTCCCTGTGATGGACTTGCAACCTCTCCAGTGTTTGCTGGATATGGGTACCAGTGACCCCCATGACCCTGAAAGAAAGGGTATAGATGATGGATGGAAAATATCACATATAGCACATATAATCGAACAAATGGCAGTCTAAGTAAAATTTAATATTTCTAGTAATGTCTAATTGTCTTCAAATGTTATTCCCATAAAGAAATGGGAGCTCATCAATTTATTGTTGTCATGTTCTTTAATTTTCTTTGAAACTGGACTTGGCATGATTAATACCAATACAGTTTAAAGTAATGAGACATCTTTGTAACGTAATGTTAAAGCCAAGTCAGAATGGTAAACACAAGTTTACGCAAACACATTGTCTTCCGTATTAAAAAAAGAGTCCAGGGGCCTCATGTATCAATGGTGCGTACGCCATTTTCCACACAAAACTCCTGATGTATCAAAACTCAACTGAACGTGAAAATGTGCGCAGCCCCACGTCAACTCCAGGACTGGCGTACGCACGTTTCTGTAGTTTTGGTTCCATTTGCAACACTTAGAGGTGATTCTGAGAAACTGTTCATGATGTGAAAATGATTACTGTTCACACCAGACACACATGATTATTAACAATTATTACATCCACATGGACACAGTTAAATAAAGGACGTGCAAAGTTGTGCCAAAAATACATTTAAAAGGAACTGATTCAGCCTTACTGGAGGACATAATAAATAGTGCAATACGCAGAACGTTTATTTATAAACAGATAGAATTTTGTGATGAGGAGTGGCTCATCATCCGTTTTGAGGAAAAATAATTTTTTAGTTTGGCACTGCTGCGCTCTGGGAGCTCTTCGCAGCGAGCCGTGTGCGCCACGCGTGCACGTGTAGCAGCAGCGATTGAACTGGGATTCCACAGGAGCTTTCCAGAGGGAGCTGGCAGACCCATTGGGACCGTGTCAGTCCAGTCCACCCAAAGCAGAGTCCTGCCCAATGGAATCGTCTCATCCATATGATTCTAAAGGCTGAGTTATGGTCGCGCTCTGGAGCGCGCGCACCCTCGCCGGCAGTGGAGGTGTTTCATACTTGGCGTTTACGTTGTTACAGATCTCTCCAAAATGACACATGGAAGTACACTTTACAACTTGTGAAAATGCTGTAAGTAGGAGAGCAAAAGCTTGACAGACAAACACACTGTTCACAAAGGCTGCGGCGCGCGCGGCCTTTGTGTGGACTCTCCAACATCACGTCACGTCATGTGAACTCCCCACTGAGGCGCAGAGACTCGTTTCTTCATATCAGCTATGAAATAAACAAAGACCTATATTCTACTAAACATCTAAGTTCCTCTGTGTTTACAGTAATTATGGTAATAAACTCCTGCACAAAGTTAAAATTTTCAGACTCAGAATGGATGGATAAGCCGGTTGCGCAACACAGCAGCGTGCGCGCATACACACACACACACACCGACACACAATCACTTGTTCTTTGCGTGATGAACATATTTTATTCCTATTTTTACTTAGGATTTTTTTTCTCACTCACATTGAATTGAATTCTTTATTTTTATGACTCTAGAAATCATTTCTGATCGCGTTGGGATCAAACAAACATGTCCTTCACACATGCAGGAAGTACTTCGCATCTGTTTAACATATGTTAATGAAGGCGTGTCGGGGGAGGTGTCTCACCTGCGCTCAGTTCCACTTTGATTGTGGTGTACAAAAGAAATGTGCGTGGATTCAGGCGTATGCACAGTTTGATACATCTGGATTTTTTTGAGCGGATGCCGTTTTCTGGATTTGACGTACGTCACGTTTCAGTAAGAAATCCACGCAAGTCTTTGTACATGAGGCCCCTGAGAGAGAGGATTGCCACAAGGGCAGGTCAAACTTAAGATCCCTCTGCAAACAGCATTCCCAAAATATTCGACCCATCTCTCAGACCTCTTTCCTGAAGCATTGCCTTCTTGTCAATATAATAAAACAAAAACTAAATAATCAAAAAGTGCAATGATGAATGAACCTATTTTTTCCTAAAGGTTTTTAAAGATGAGTTCTTTCTATTATTGAATAAATTAGTATATGCTTTCAATGTCTGTTCGGCAGACAATCATTTCTATTTTTGTCAGACAATTACCTGATAATTGCCACACAAATGAGCATCTCATCTAGTTATTTATTTACTCATTTATTTTAGAGGTAGGATACACCCTGTATCCCACACCATGATCTACTCATCACAGAGTCAACAGACACACAAACAACAGTCCATGAAAATGTTCTCTCTGAGGGCCAATTACTCTAAATTGCATGTTTTTGGAATGTGAGAGAAAACTTGAGTGGCCAAAGAAAAAGTGCACATGCACAGGTAAACTCTGTGCAGAATGACCCAACTGTATTGCCACTTTCCATTCCAAATGTTTTTACATCTTATTC
>NW_013952812.1:82330-84355 GCF_001266775.1 Austrofundulus limnaeus
ATATATAATAAATCCATGCTTTTTAAATGAAATATTTTATTAGTATCAAATACTTTATCAGCAATTATCCAATTCCTCTGCCTGATTGGTTGGTGAAGCAGATTGGTGCAGTCTGCTCACAAATGATAAGCTATTGATCAACCATTTCTACTTTTGGCGTTTGGAATATATTGGACCTGTCAAAAAAGTTAGATAAGATAACAGACAAGGATTAATATGACACTATAACTACTTTTTATTTTTTGCTTGTTTGGAAAAATAACAGAGATGGTATTTGTAAAATTTATAATCATCCATTGCTGATAATGACACAAACATGAATTCTGGGATTTTTTTTTTCTTATTTTTGTTGGTTCCTCAGTTTGTTTGAAAGAACGATTTGTGTAAACACCCCACAGCTCTTTTAGGGAAGGATAAGAAAGTCATATTGTCATTACTCAACCATCACCCTTGGCACAAACACAATCGTCATAACTGAAGGCATGACTGTATGTGTAGTGGGAGGACTGAAGCCAGGGAGGGAATTAGTAGAGGAGAGAAGTTTGAGAGTGTTTGGATGAAACACAGGAGTGTGAAAAAAACAACCATGAGGCCATGGCAGGGTGTAAACGTGGTTGTTGTGGTACTCTTTAATTACCTCTGATGGCTGATTTGTGCCACTATTGATCCCCTTCCTGTAAGTGGGGGAAGAAGGATTTTTTTTTTTGTTATAGCCTGGTCGCTCAAGGGTGAAGCATACATGAAGGAGGAGGGAGGAATGTTGGAGGAAGACAATAGAGAGAGAGGCAGTAGCAGGCGGGCGAGGAGGCTTTATGTTGCCATAAAGTTCAACATTATCACCAGCCGAACAGAGACTAAAGCTGGTAATAAGCAGGGCATTTCTAAAGATAGTGATTTAGGAGCATTTATTTTGCCTGTCTATTTATTTTTGCATGATGGTGCAATTTACAAGAAGCGAGTGGGGGAAAGGCGCTCGGGCCTGATACGACATCAAGCACAACAGCGGTGACTCCCGGCCAGACCCGATACCCATTTGCAGGAATTAGAGTGCTTTAAGTTTTATGATCACCTATCACCAAACCTAATATAATTACTCTGCAAGGGCACTCTGTCTTTCAGCAGGTGGAATGGGATGCTTGAGTTAAAGGGAATGGAGAAGTGGATGTAAGAGTTGCTACTTTGGATTTAGTGCACGAGGAAAAAAGATAATAGAGTTTTTTTTTCTTTTCTTTGTTTTTGAACTCGTACCTCCTTATGGCGCATACAGAACCTGGGTATTTGAGTGTTTCAGACAATGTTAAGTGGTAGTTCAAGATCTTCTGGGCACTGACCTTAGCCATGTTGATAATTGACTTATTATTATTTTAATTAAGAACTCATGTAAAGTCGTATCGTCAAAGCTGCTGCAGGGTACATGTAATTAATAGGGTCCATTTTCAAGGTCAGCTCTTTGCATATCTCTTAAGATGTGTACTGTATGTGTGTGCGCCGCTCCTTCTGCCCTCTATTTTATCACCCTACATGTTGTGCTGTGAGACTAGTATGATTAGCTGTTGTCACGCCGACCCATAAGTCATTTCCTCCCTGACGCCTCAATCTCTTTCCGCTCTGCCAAAATGTGAAATGTGTCACTTTGGCCACTAGTGATATACTTTGCCATTATGAATAAAATAACCATCATTAGGATATCCAATACTGCATTATCCCTGTCCCTGTCTTTCATGCTGGCACTGGGAGAGCCTTATCTCTACAAGGTCACAGCTGCGAGTGCAGAGTTAATGTTTTGTTCTGGGTTATTCCTCCAGACGGGGCAAGAAAAATCACAGGATTCACTCCATTTTTTCCCCTTTTTTTTAACTACATCTTTTACCCTTTGGCTGGAAATTGGAGTGTCCCTCAGCTCTCCATCATCTTGTGGGCTCGTCTCAGCCGCGCTTGTCTACCTCGCATCTTGGTGCTGACATGAGGAATGCATAAAAAATTCATGCTGAGGTAAAGCCACTGAGATGGGAGGCGGGGGTGGGT
>NW_013952812.1:84415-89897 GCF_001266775.1 Austrofundulus limnaeus
GGGAGTGAGAGCGCGAGAGGGGCATGAGAGTAATGTGCCGGCAGAGCGACAGGGAGGGATGGAAGCAGAAATTTAACGTGGCAGCGGACGAGGGTATGAATGAGAAAATCTGGGGGAGAAAAAATGTGTAGTCGGAACGCAACACGTGACTGGATGGTAGCCGGTTAGCGTCTGATCGGGAAACTACTGCTGAAAGGTTAATTAGGTTTAATCTGTGCACAGGTTGCATCATAGACAGAGACATTAATAAGGCATGGCAACGCAGAGGAGGAACAAGTTGGCAAGCAGGCTGGACCGACACTGGCATCAACTACTGTACTGGCAATGAACAGGGCTAAAAAAAAACTAATCAGCCATCAAAGGGAAGTGGAAGATGGAGAAAAGAAAACTGATGTCTGAAAAGACCTCGAGGAAAAAAAACAGTCTTCATTAGCTTTACAAATGCACCTCCTGAGTAGCAGCGTGAAAATATCATTTCTAATTTAGATTATATCTGCTTTACGATCTCCGAGAGAATCGCTGCAACAAAACATTTTTTTTTCTTTTTTCATCTTCAAAATGTTTTACTCAGTACCCCGCACCTGCTCTGACAAGATGTGATCATGTCGCATTCCTCCAGGGTAAAATATTAAGGGGAAAAAAAAAGAAAAAAAGTTCAATCCAAGGAGAGATTCCTGAAAATAATCTCTTGGAGAATCAAAGCGATACAGAGGGGACCGAAAAAAACTGCAACACTCAAGTCAAAACAGAAATTCTTCTTTCTATATGTATAAAGTGCTCAGCCAGAAATGCACCTGTCCCTGTATGTTTGCGAATGTGTACATTCAAACCAAAGCACCGAGCACCGCGGGGCCTGCTTCAAATCAAGTCTTGTATCAAAGAAAATGAGATCAGAGTCATCTGTTTCATGGCGAGGCTTTGTTTTAATGTCAGAAGGAGACTGGAAGTGACGGGCATGAGGCGACAGCATCGAGGCCGCTCTCTGCCGAGACACTAATCCCGGCGACGGTAATACCGTACATCACCCAAGTATAAACCAGAAAGGCATGAGTGTACGACACGACACATGCTCGCCGTGACAGCTGGGGTCTTTATGTTTGGGAGGGAGGAAGAGCTCATTACTGAAGATGCTTTTCAATGTTTCAATGGGTAAATAGAAAAAAAAAACTGCTATCAAAAGCCAGCGCCAGCAGCCGCCACGTCGCCTCCCACTTAATCTGGATACACATCAATGAGAAGGAGGTTAATGTCATCAGCTTACTGTCATATCTTTCACATAAAAAAACAGAAGTGAGAATACTGCTTGGCTCTTTTTCAATCAGCTATTTGTATATCAATGGGCAGTTGTCATCAGAGGTACTTTGAAGTGGCTGTTGGCAGATAAAGTTTATAATTAGTCCCTTGCTGTGAGAGGATGTGTAAAGCTGCAGGTAAGGAGAGGTTTGATAAAGTCTCGCGCCGCCGCTCCCCTCTTTCTCTTTTGCCTCTCTCTTCAAAGATTGAGATGAGAAATCAGTGGGTGTAGAGAAGGGAAATCGCCTCCAACAAAAACTTGTGGCGGATGGATGCAATTTGACTGTGATTGCGTTTTATCGTCCAAGTGTTTCTGTCCTAATGGGCGGCTGTGTCATCATCAGCTGGGAACTCACCCTTGTAACCTTTGCAGACACTCCCGGCAAATTCATTGCTCATCAATCCTTCACATACATTTTATTTGCCTTTTATTTGGAGAGGGATCTCTCAGAGGGGAAGTCATTGTGTTATCTTTGCTTTCCTACTCTGGAGTGAGAAAAAAAGAGAGATGTACAGTTCCAGTTAAATATAACACAAAATGACAAGTACAATTTGAGTACACAAACAATACATAATAATACTGTATTTAACTTGTGTGCAAATGCATATAATATTCCAAAATGACTTTGTAATAATAAGATTAGGAAAAAATGCATATGTTGTGATGAATTAAATTCAAGCAAAGACTTAAAGGGCCAATATTATGTGTTTCTCAGGCATATATTTAAATACTATACCATAATAAAGTATCTATGTCAACTTTAGCTGTTATTAAAATGCTATTTTTATGTTTAAATAGAAAATAAACTTATCTTCTCATCACTTCCTCTTCTAAACACCTTGAAATTGGTCTCTGTCTCTTTAAGAAACTCCTTCTGCTTCTGTCCCGTCCATTTCGGTTCATGGGGGCCACGCTTGCAGAGGGGCTTGAATGATGCAGTTTACTTGGCATCTGAAAATACATTTCCTCAAAGGTATTTTTTTCTGAAAAGAGCTTCACTGAGTGAGAAGTAATGTTGAGAGCTCAGCAGACAGATGGGTTTCACTTTCACCCGAGAGCCTGCAGGAGTCATGGGCGAGGTGTGTGGGGAGAGGGGGAGGGGGTCCTCTGCCTTGATAAATTTCGGCTTAAAGACATGTCCCAGGGGCGTTTCTGATCCTAAAAGGCTTTTATAGTCCCCACCTGTCGTTTTGCTCCTCAGCATGGCTTCCTAAAAACACTGCAGGATTTCTCAAACATGCATGAATGAGTAAAAGCAAGGCTTTGGACATGTTTTTATGAGTGTATAACATTATAACATGATATAAAACTCAAAGAAGTTGATTTTACATGAAATTGCCCCTTTGATATTTACAGTGTTACTGTACACACTGGATATCAGCTTTTTGAATGATGACAACCCATTTATGCCTAATCAGAGTTATTCAGAGCTTCTGGGTTTTTGTTTGTCTACCCTCTTCTTGTTGATTGACAACAAGTTTTTAATGGGATTGAGATCTGGGTAGTTTCCTGGTCATGGATCCAAAATGTTGATGCGTCATTCACCAAACTGGCATTGTGCTCCATCATGCTGGAAAACCACTGTTCATATATATATANATATATATATATACACTATTTTTTCATCTACATCTTCTGCCCCTTATCTACAGTTGGATTGCAGAGGCAACAGGTCCAGGAAACAAAACCTAGACATCCCTCTCCCCAGCGACACTTTTCAGCTCATTCTGGCATTCCCAGGCTGGAGAGGATATAATATCTCCAGTGAGTCATGGGTCTTCCCAAGGTCATCCTACAAGTGCAGTGTGGCTGAAAGACCTCTAAAGGAAGACATCCAGGAGGCATACTAATCAGATGCACCACCTCAACTGAATCCTTTCGATGAAGAGGAGCAACGGCTCAATCTCTAAGGCTGAGCCCTGCCACGATGAAGGAAGTTCATTGTGGTTGCTCTTTTCCAGAATCTCGTTCTTTTGATTATGATCCATGCCTCATGAACATAGAGCAGTAAATTGAGAGTTTTGCCATAATGTGAAAAAAAATTGAAAACTTTATCTTCACCTGTGTAAAAAGAAGAAACAAAAATATAGGTAAAAATCCAACTTTGTGTAACCTGTTTAAACTTTTATTAGGGAAAACTGAAATGTGGAGCTTTTGTGAATTCCGGGTTGTTGTTTTTTTTCAGGTGTTTCACCAAAAATTCTATTGAGCTCTTTTACTTTTTTCTTGCAGTTTTTTGTGACTTTTGTTTGTCTTGTGTGACACACTGCTGCCAAACGTCATAGCACACTACGTGATCTCACCACATTTAGATGTACAGTTTGTATGTTTTATTTGAAAGCTGCAGAAAATGATACAGGACAAAATGAACTGGATAATTATATAGGTGTTTTAATGCTTATGATTTTGGCCCACTTAATAAAAGCAAGGTACAAAAGTAGTCCTGATAAGCTTCTCTTTTCTTTCTGTAACTTTATTTTTTGTTCTACTGTTGCAATGTGAGTGTAAATTAAACCCCTTTTCCCCTCCAAAATGTAATGAAAAGCTTTGAAACGAAAAAGGAAAAATAATTGAAGCTAACTAACTAATGAGACAAAACCCTGGACAGCGCATTTGGAGCATAGCAAATGAATCACCCAACTCATCATCTCTGACTCTTCTCTGCAGAGCGGAGAGAGAAAGCTTTCAAGGACTCATAGCTGCGGGGGCATCCATCCAGAATGAATCGGAGGAAGCGAATTAAATAAATAGTTGGCTGTGTGACGACACTGTGTGTTTGAGTCTGAATTAATGTATCAAGGGGAGATAAAGAGAGTGGATCAGGTATTGAAAATGTGTGTCATGTTTTTTTTGTGTGTGTTTGCAAATATGCCTTGTGTGTTTTTCACTCGGCAGAAGAGTTTGTCAGATGATGCTTGACACAATGCATATTATTCTTGGCTGAATGACACCATTTACTGCTTGCAAATGAAAAACACTATCAGCGCTCTTAATTTAAAAACAGTTTTTTATGAAAACTGCTTTTCACTGAAGATTAATAAATAGTTGGATTTTCAAGAAGGATGATCCTGTTGAGGATGAGAATGAGTAATGCTGCTAAAAGTACATCCCACTCAGTCTGAGCTTGTTTCTTTGAACTCAAAAACTGTAGTGTCAACGTGTAAAAGTTGTAACTCACACTGCAAAGTGAATGGCCTTTTATCATTCATCCAATCAATTTGCATTCTGGATATGAGCAGTTTGAGTGAATTACAAAACATAAAACTGAAAAACATGTTGAGGATAAAAAAAACAGTGTCTTTTTGTTGAGTAACCTGGGACAACTGTCTGTAAGAATGATAACAAAGAATTCTGAAAAGGCAGTATTAATGGGAATTTACAAATAGTTAACCACAGCATAAATGAGCAAATCTCAAGTGATTTGTTGCCGAAATAAACCTACATATAGCACATGAGTAAAAATAACTTATCTATTTGCAAGGCAAATTTAATCTCCAGAGAGGTAGCTTTATGCTCAGCACAAAAACATGCTGTTTTTTAGTCCCCCCCCCACCCCCCCATGAACAAAAGGGACACATGTAAAGGATGCTGTAATTTATTCCTTGCTATTTGTGACTACTGTTTTGTACTTTGTAATATCTCACAGTTTGTTTCCAATGGATTGGCCTGAAACAAGTTCTGCTTAATGGTTCTCGACTGAATGAGATGCCAAGCTAAAGTTCAAGGCATTTGGGACGTATGGAGGTGGAGGTGCTTCTCACAATCTGGCTCAAAAGGCCAAAACAACATGGACACACTTCAGGTAAAAGTTCCTGTTCAGTCGTTTATTATGAGTTCACCATGAATTCAGCATGCCTGGTCATTTTTTCTGCTTATCTTTCGTTTACATTTTAGCTAGAGCATTACATATTTTAGGTTTTGTCTATTTTGATGCATTAAGCTTTTATCTAAAATTTTACTATTTTAACATTTGGTTAAAGTGTTAAATTTAGCCTTTTACTACAGTTTTGCTCATTTTGACATTGTTAGCTATAGTTTCGCTAGTTTTAGCTTTTAAAGGGATCCACGATTAGTTGTAACATTAGACTTTATTTGATAAACATATTTTAACTGTAAAATAAAGACCGTAAAAATACTGTTTAGTTTTTATAAATTTTAAACTAAAAGTTTAAAAATATATTTTAACAC
>NW_013952812.1:91620-97030 GCF_001266775.1 Austrofundulus limnaeus
TCGTGTGGATGGAGGACCTCATTGATGAGAGGAGAATGTGTAGCACTGAGCTAATACATATTAATACATATATATAGTGATAGCATTGGGGCTAATGCTAAAGCTAAAAGGCTAAGCTGGGGTTCTTCTTCCATGAAGCAGCTCTGTTGTCCTCCATCCATATTTTCAGTTACAGGCTGAGTCATTTCTACCTTCTCCTCTCTGTCAACGCCCTCTGGTTTCATTTAAAAGAGTCGATCATCAGATATTGTCCAAGATTAACCTTCAGGGTGGATATAGCTCGCTATCAGCCTCGCACCGATGACCTAGTTGATGTCATCATTTACCCAGAATTCTTTGCGTGTAAATAAAATGGCCTTGTCCGTGTAATGCATTTTTTAATTGTTAGTTTATAAATGATAAAAACTAAACAGCCTACAGTATTTTTACAGTATTTATTTTACAGTTAAAACAGATGTTTATCAAATAAAGTCTAATGTTACAACTAATCATGGATCCCTTTAACAGTGTTCTTGCTTATTTTAGTCTTTGGGTAAAATTTTAGGTTTTTGTTACCTTACTTGTTTTTACTTTTAGCTACAAGATAACTTTATTTTTCTGGTATATTCATGCTCATTTTGGCTTTTTGCTAGTTTTGGTAATTTTATCTATAACAGTTTTATTTTTTATAGCTGCAATTTTAGAATTAGGGGATTAATTTTGGTTTCACTGTCTTAAGCCACAAACTTGTTTTAATTTACTATGATTTTCTTCATTTTAGTTTTAAGCTGAATTTTTCCCTTTTGTTCATAATTAAGTTGAGCTCATTCTGAGTGTAAAAATGATGAAAAGCTGAGCACAGAGGGGGAGATTTTTGGAAGGAAGCACATCAATAGAACATGGGTTGCTGAATTAATAAAAAAAGGTTGTGATGACAATGATATTAGCTCAGAGACGTCAGACATAACCTTTGCCTACAATTCTCATCAGCTCATATTGTTGTAAAAAGGGCATTTTCATTCAAGTACATTACACTAAAGCAAATGTGCAAAAAGAAAAACAAAAGGAGTTTGATTTTAAAAGTAAATTAACAAAAAACAGTTGTGATTAAATGCAATTCAGTGTTAGTCTTACAAAATATGTTGATTAGCTTACTGAAATCACAGCAAATGGCTCTTTTGTGAGATCAACAATTTTCTTCTGCTCCTTTAATCAGCTGTTGATGAACTGAAGGTGGATTTAAAGCAATTCATTATGTTTTAATTGTTCGCATGTGTGTGTGTGCACTCGCTCCACAAACAACACAGGGAAACACATTTCAAAAGGTTCAAGGGCTCACTGAGATCACTCAGTCATGTTTTGTTCAAACATGAATCAACATCATTTATTTCCTTTACTTTCTTTAAAAAAAGGCTGTTAACTTGTTTTCCATACTTCTTTCTGAAAAGTATCATTAATTCTCACCTAGTTTGAGTTTTCTTGCTTGTGTTTTTATTACCTTGAGTCACTATCAGATGTGATGTGTAGGGGTAAAGTCAGACAAACACTGCCTGCCGACAGGAAATAGTAAAGTCAGTAAACTATTGTGCATTATTTATCGCAGGAGTGATGTTACCAGAAAGCATCTGGTGTTAATGCTAATGTGATATCAGCTGGTCCTTTCAGACTTATGTAGCCAATTTCTTTCCTGTCAAATTCAGGAGGCACTTCATCAAATTTATAAGGTTAGAACTCGAGTGATGAAGGAAGAAAAATACAAAAATAATTGCACCTTGTTCTGTCTGATGCTTTGGCCTCTTTTCTCAAGAACAACCTGTTTAAATTGTGTTATTTGATGTGGTAATATTAACAGCAAATATGTTTTTTTTAAAATCTGGGTTTCCTGGGTTGCTACTACGTACATGATGCCATAGATTACAGCATTTGTTTTACTTTTAACACAGTTGGGTTGTGAAACTACGGAGCCCGCCGGGGGTCAGTGGTGAAAAAAGAAAAACTGCCGGAAATCTGTGCGCACGGATTGCTAAACTGAGAGCACAGATTGTAATCCGTGCGCACAGTTTGGCAATCCGTGCGCACAGTTTAGCAATCTGTGCGCACAGTTTAGTAATCTGTTCACTCAGTTTAGTAATCCGTGTGCACGGATTACTAAACTGTGCGCTCAGTTTCTGCAATCAGTGCACGCAGATTGTGTTGACAGGGTTGGATGCATGGTGTGTGTGTGGTACAATCTGTTTTGTTGTATCCAGTTTTATTGTGAAAGGCTAAACAGGAAGTGAATACTGTGAATGTGGGGACAACTTGTTGTTTCGGGGTTAGTTGTCGCTCGAATCCTTGCCTCAGAACACAACCAAATGAAGCCGCATCTGCAAGGTAAATTCAGTGGATCTGTTGTTATATAAACTTAAGGCACTGTCATGTTCTCATCAACACACTTTTTAGCCACAGAATGTCCCTGAAAGTTTCATCAAAATCCGACACGGTTATTTATTTATTTTCATATTTTCCAGGCAAATGAATCCTGTAATGGAGGTTAGCCTCCTCTGCCTCCTGTCCCCTGTTTTGTTGTGGAAGACAATAAACATCTGAGAACAGCTGAAGAAGACCTCTGAGCGGCTTGCTGTTGAGAAAAGTCACCGTGTGGCGAGCTTCATCTGCAGAATGACAATCATGGGAGCTTCAGCCCTGCTCTTACTCTGAAATGTTTAAAACTTTATTCAGTTGTTTCTGTGGTGTAATAAAAGTTTTTGAAAGAGTAATAAACATTTCCTAAATGTTCAACATAAATCTGTTCAGTACTTTTGTGATACAACCCTGAAGGCAGCTGGCTGACTTTAGTGAAACTTCCTCGTTTTCAGGGAAACTGTAAACATCCTGTAACCACGGGCAGAAAGGCTCCGAGCGGCTTCCTGTGATGATCTGATCAGAGCTGAAACAGCCTTTAGGAGACATGGTACCAAACTGCCTGATAGAGGAGCAAAAACTGTACAAAAAACTCAAAGTCCAACATTTTCTGTGCAGTACTTTGACTTTAGTGAACAAAAAATGCTCCTTAAGCACTTTCTGAGCTGATGAACGACAGTTCACACAGCCACCCTCCAGATGTCAGTAACCTGTGCGCACGAATTGCAGAAACCGTGAGCAGTTTAGTAATCCGTGCGCCCAGTTTAATAATCTGTGCGCACAGTTTATTTAACCGTTTGCTCAGTTTAGTAATCCGTGCGCACAGTTTAGTAATCCGTTCTCTCAGTTTAGTAATCCGTTCTCTCAGTTTAATAATCCGTGCACACAGTTTAATAATTCCTTCGCTCAGTTTAGTAATCCGTGCGCACAGTTTAGTAATCCGTTCTCTTAGTTTAGTAATCCGTACGCACAGTTTAGTAATCCATTCACTCAGTTTAGTAATCCGTTCTCTCAGTTTAGTAATCCGTGCGCACAGTTTAGTAATCCGTTCACTCAGTTTAGTAATCCGTTCTCTTAGTTTAGTAATCCGTGCGCACAGTTTAGTAATCCGTTCTCTCAGTTTAGTAATCCGTTCTCTCAGTTTAGTAATCCGTGCACACAGTTTAATAATTCCTTCGCTCAGTTTAGTAATCCGTGCGCACAGTTTAGTAATCCGTTCTCTTAGTTTAGTAATCCGTACGCATAGTTTAGTAATCCGTTCACTCAGTTTAGTAATCCGTGTGCATGGATTTCCAGTGGCTGTTTTTTTTTCTCCCAATGACCCCTGGCAGGCTCTGTAGAAAACTCTTTCAGCTACTACCACATGCGATTTTAGCTTGGTATCTGAAAATCATCTAAATTATTGTCACTTTTGTGTTTTTTTTTTTCGGTCAACTGGCTTTACCTGTAATCTAGCATTTTCTAAAAAAAAAGAAAAAAATCTTAAAGTTTTACTTACAAATCTTTCAACGTGGAAAAAGCCACTTGTGACATCACAGCTTCCACTTTTCAGTCAACCAATCATAGTGACAGAAACTTAAAAAAGGCTGGAGAAATAATTTATGCTGATTTTGTCTTTGTCAAAATATGATCACAGTCAAAATATTTAAGCACATAACTCTTGCAAAACTATAATGACACACACCCCAAGATCTTATTCATCCTTTTGTTTTACTTCTTCACTGTCATCTTAGCTTTTCTCAATTCCCCTCCTTATTTTTACATTCCTTTTTGTCTGTAGTTCAGAAAACTTTTCAGAACTGGTATATAAATTGATAAGGATGTTGCAAAAGAAATCATTGCCAGCCCTTTCATGTTTCACCTCTCTCTTATGACATTTGAGTCATTAAAAATAAAAACACCCAGCATTTTGTTCTATTTAGAACTTTTAGACGTGTAGGTTCATTGAAAATGTGTTTGAAATATTAGTACATAAAACAAAATTTTAAAATATTTACCACCATTTTATAATGGGTTATTCCAGAAATGCATGTGTTTTGAACATTGTGGTAAAAAAAAAAAAAAAAAAAAGACTCTCCTGTTCACCCAATTGCTGATTCACAGCAGCCCCGTTGTTGGTGTTGATTCAATGAAATTGTTTCCTCAATTTATTGTGCTAGTTACAGCTTCTACAATAAAAACAAAATCCATTGTGTTACCCTCCAGTTGATGATAATTGCAAAGCAATTTCACAAAAACAGTGTCCCTCTTTGGCCATGAGACATTTTCCCAGTGTGCCTATCACTGCAGAAAAACCCACGGTGATTAATTGTAAACGGAAAACAAGTTAATGAACATTAACTCAGCATGATTACCACTGGAACTCTCTGGGAATATCCTGAAAACTCCTGCATCATTTAAACTTTTGGATGTGCATCCTTATGTGATTTAACACAACACTGCAGACTTCCTCAATTTGCATGTCACACCTATGTTTTGATTTTGACAGCAATGAGTGCATTAAGAAAGTCAATACAGAAAACAAGCAAGGCCGCATCTCATCTTGCAGCTTATATATCTTATGTTATAAGAAGACAAATACTAAAAAAAAAAAAAAACACCTGGCTGATAACTCTCAGATCAACTATGTGTTAGCAGTTTCTAAAAAAGGTTCATAACCAGAGCAAATGCCTTTAATATTGTTTCTTGACTTTCTTGTTGTGAAAAAAATGTCCTAGTTGTAATGGAACTGATGCCATAAGAATCTATACTACGTGTTAAACTTAAGGTCTGTGGGCCAAATGTGGCCTGTCACAGGAGTTTATGTGGCCTGCGAGAGCTTCAGAGATGGAATACATGTAATGTAATAATGTAAGTCTTTAAATTTGCTGCTTTTTAGCAAACATTGGGCCTCATGCAAAAACCGTTCGTACGCACAGATTTGTTCTTAAATTGTGCGTACGAGTGATTTAGGAGAATTTGCGGCATTCACCAATGTTTTCGTATTCTACAATTTTTTTCAGATACGAACAAAATTCACGAGTGGTCC
>NW_013952812.1:98279-104445 GCF_001266775.1 Austrofundulus limnaeus
TTCGTACGAACCCTTTGTACAAACAAAAATAAGAGAAATTTAGGATAAGAATACGAACATTTTCTTGCATGAGGCCTATTGGTCATAAAATACATCCCCATAATGCATCTTGATTGTTTTACCCACAAAACGATGGCATCTCACACCTGGGTGGAGGTGAACAGGGTTTAACAATAATCAGCAGCCAACAAAATTTGATGTGTAAAATTTTGCTGCGTTTTCACAGGTTACTTTTGCTGTGGCCCAGTGTTATTGGGAAGCAGAACATTTCCCACCTAAAAGTCATAAAACTGAACTGGAATGCCCCTCCAATTGGAATCCCCATTCAGGAAGTGGGCAAGTTCAGAATACAAGACAAATATAACCACGTCAGCTCAACAGTAAGTAAAAGCTATTACTTTTACTTTTAATACTGTTTGTATATTGTTGGAATATTTATCTAAATGTGTTTCTTAATGAAATGTGGTATATGAATTGTGTCAGTTTGGTTTTATTTATTTATTTTCATATTTTATCTTTTTGTGAGAGTGTATGAGAATGTGATCTATAGTAAATTATTGTTAGTATGGATGTTATGAATAATTTTATAGGGGATGTCTTTGCATTCTATTGGATCATGTATCTGTTGGTGTTTCAGTTATGTAATACTTCTGTTAAATAGGATATTTCTGGTTTGTATGCATTTTTCTTATTATAGTTTATTTANAAGTGTTTATCCACCTCTTACCATTAAACTAAAACAACTTTCATCATTTTCAACGTCAACTTCTCAGCAAGTATTTGCTTCTCCAATGTGAATCAGAAAGCAAGGATACTTAACGCTGCAGCGCCAAACCTCCCTCGAAATCAGAGATGCTTAGCCAACCTAATGTCATAATCCCTTCCACTTCATCAGAGCTGCAAAACTACCACCATGACGGCTCAGCTCTCCTAGCCCAAGGAGGGAAAACTCAAACCATCCAACCTCATTAAGTCTATTTATCAGAATGATCTCTTTAAAGTCAGCTCAACCCATCCCGCCGCCCTACGTAAAGCCAATGTCGCGTTAGCGTCCATAGATTGTCTCCCTCGTTCAAGTAGCTACATCACTTTGGATTTCCTCTCATTACAGAGCAAGGAACATCAACTCGGTCTTTTCTGGGATTAATGTAACCGGAAACTTTGTCAGCATGTATGAACATCTCCACTGTGGGGGTGAAAAAAGAAAAGAAATTCATTACATAAGCCTCATTTAACAACCAGTGGTACTTGATTTCGTGTATGGTTTTAGCTATAAGC
This sequence comes from Austrofundulus limnaeus, assembly GCF_001266775.1. Lineage (NCBI taxonomy): Eukaryota > Metazoa > Chordata > Actinopteri > Cyprinodontiformes > Rivulidae > Austrofundulus > Austrofundulus limnaeus. Next base: position 99,558 of record NW_013952812.1, read on the forward strand.
GTAATAGATAGTTCAGCAAAATCATAAAATGGAAAAAAGTAGTTTTTTATCATATTCACAATTGTTGTGGAATACTTATTTTCTGTATCACCTTGACACTGTCCACTTGTTCCTGTTCCTGTTCCTGTTCCTGAAGACATGAACACTTGTTCATATCTTGTGATATCCTTCCGGACATCAGCATCAAGTTGACCTATTTCCGTGTATCAGGATGAGGCAGGTTATGATTCGTTGTTCATTATCATATGGCGATAACTGACAGTATAACATTGCTTGCCCGGCCTATGACAGCCAGAATTTCCACTTTACTAAAAGCAGAATAGCTCATCATAAAAAAAAAGAATATGAAATCTAATTTCACTTGTTTTTTAATAAAGCAGTGATGGGATAATGATTATATAGAAGAGCTCTTTTTTTACAGAATTGTTTTCTTTGTTGACTCCTTTAAATGTGTTCATGAATTATTTTAAAGTCATTTTTTTTTAATTCAGTGAGCTTTGAACCATTTTCAAAATTACTATGTGTCATGATTTTCAAAAATTTGAGATGGCACTAAGAAAACAAGTGGCACTTCAAAACATGATAATTGTAGGCTTCTATCACTCAAGCTATGATTTTGAGAAACAGTTTGACTAAAGTAAGGCTCTAAAAAGGAAATTTGTTTATTTACCTGAAGCTTTAAGACCCCAGATCTCGGGAGTTTGGCAAACACTTTAAAAGAACTTAGACATGGGGGCCTTGAAACCTTGAAACCCAAAACCTTCCCAAAGACTGTCTAGTATGGCTGGCTTCACGTTAAAGACACCTGTTAATGCAATGCAGCACTCCACCCCTGTTCCTGCCAGAACCTCAGCCAGACTCAGAACTGGAAGTGTGTTGGACCTAGCATGTCTCCCAGAGACTTGATTGCTTGGCACACAATTGATGGATGTTTTTATTTACAATCCATGAATGGTGCTGCCTGGTCCCTGTTTTGGTCAACCCCTGCCATCATAAACTGGTTGGAGAAATGGCACCCTTAAACAAGCAGGCAACTAACAGGTGATATGAATACTAAATAAATGTTCAACTAAAGAAAATGGAAGGCACCACAGAAGCCAATCTAAATTTAGAATTAAAAAAATAAAGACCTAACAAGAATTCATGGTGGGGTGAGGTGGTCATTATGCATAGATCAAAAACATATCCATGCCTTTGACTCATTCTTGCATGTTTGAGAAATCCTTGTATCTCCTGTGGTAGCCACGTGGAGCTGCCTAAATGCTTGCTGGTACAAAGCTCTGCCTATTTACCCAAAGCTCCTCACTGGAGTTTAATCTGCAGATGAGCTCCCGCCCCACAAACCACCCCTCCTCCACACAGCTCCACCAGACTAGCGGAAGGAGAAATATTTTTTTTTAAAATAAATTTGATTTCAATGTAAAACAAATCTTTAAAATTTGGGATTTCAATGCAAAACATAGCTACACAATGATCTACATACACTCACCGGCCACTTTATTAGGTACACCTGTCCAACTGCTCGTTAACACTTAATTTCTAATCAGCCAATCACATGGCGGCAACTCAGTGCATTTAGGCATGTAGACATGGTCAAGACAATCTCCTGCAGTTCAAACCGAGCATCAGTATGGGGAAGAAAGGTGATTTGAGTGCCTTTGAACGTGGCATGGTTGTTGGTGCCAGAAGGGCTGGTCTGAGTATTTCAGAAACTGCTGATCTACTGGGATTTTCACGCACAACCATCTCTAGGGTTTACAGAGAATGGTCCGAAAAAGAAAAAACATCCAGTGAGCGGCAGTCCTGTGGGCGGAAATGCCTTGTTGATGCCAGAGGTCAGAGGAGAATGGGCAGACTGGTTCGAGCTGATAGAAAGGCAACAGTGACTCAAATAACCACCCGTTACAACCAAGGTAGGCAGAAGAGCATCTCTGAACACACAACATGTCGAACTTTGAGGCAGATGGGCTTCAGCAGCAGAAGACCACACCGGTTGCCACTCCTTTCAGCTAAGAACAGGAAACTGAGGCTACAATTTGCACAAGCTCATCGAAATTGGACAAGAGAAGATTGGAAAAACGTTGCCTGTTCTGATGAGTCTCGATTTCTGCTGCGACATTCGGATGGTAGGGTCAGAATTTGGCGTCAACAACATGAAAGCATGGATCCATCCTGCCTTGTATCAACGGTTCAGGCTGGTGGTGGTGGTGTCATGGTGTGGGGAATATTTTCTTGGCACTCTTTGGGCCCCTTGGTACCAATTGAGCATCGTTGCAATGCCACAGCCTACCTGAGTATTGTTGCTGACCATGTCCATCCCTTTGTGACCACAAAACCATTACTAGCGTGGTGTACCTAATAAAGTGGCCAGTGAGTGTATATTTAGAGTTTCTTTACAAAATCTAGCTTAACATTGATGTACTGGTATATGTGAGAAAATGACAGGGAGATATACGTATTACCAAGCTGAAACTTCTTGTAAGACCCTATGTGCTCACTTTGGTTCTGTGGGAATATTTGAGTACGGTTCAACTGCATCCTGAGATGCTACGTATTTTCCAAAAACAATATTACACAATGTTGCTTTTTTATTTTTTTTTTTACAAGAAAAAACAACATTCCTAGTGTTGAAAACGTTATGAAACGTTGTTGTGAAGACCTGCTGAAGTGGGAGTGTCAGAAACTGTAAGAGGTAAATAACACCCCACCCATTTAAACTAAAATCATCTTCCTGTGTTGAAAAATAAAAAGGCTTAATTTGGTTAATTCTTGAAAATAACATTATTATCCTACAGGATATGTCAACCCATTCTCACTCCCGAGTCGTCACATATTGACGCTTTTCCAAAGTTCCCTCTGCGTCCAATTTTGACACCTCGGGTACCCCCCTTGCGTCATTTTTTGACAAGATGGGGCAGAATCTGTTGTCATAATTTCTGAAAGTGTAGAAAATGCACAAAAACTACCATCCCAAAGCCTAAAATTACCTTTATTCACTTTAGACATCCTGTCCCTGACCCTAGTACCTAAAATTAACCATGAACCCTGATCCCTAAAATTAACCATTTTCAGAAAATTCACGTCAACTACGTTTTCCAAAGTCTTAAATTACCTTTATTCACTTTAGACATCCTATCCCTGACCCCAGTACCTAAACTTAACCATTTATCCTGATCCCTCACGTTAACCTCAGACCCCCGACCCAAAGACCCCTGGTGGCGCAACCCGGAAAAGCCGCGGGCGGCAAAGACTGACGTGAGGGGGTCACCCGACACGTCAAAATAAGACGCAGAGGGAACTTTGGGAAAGCGTCAGTATGTTGACGAGTCGGGAGTGAGAATGTGTTAGATATGTCCACTCATGGAAGAAGCATTGGGAATGACTTTTGGCTACTGCTGCTACATTAGATTTATTGCTAACTAACAAGACTACTAAATGCACATACTGTATATGCTCAGATAGAAGAAACTAAATGATCATTTACAATAATTAAACCAGATAAACAAAATATTAAGTGCATGACTGACACTGACAGAATTTTAAATGTAAAATCACTCAACATGCATTCAGTGTAAGAAACTGAGCCGTTTTCTAAGACCAGCACAACTGAGCTCTTCATTTATTTAAAGCTGTTGCACTATAGGTCACCATCCCCTACGTCTGGTCCAGCTAATCACTCTCTCTGAGACTGAGAGGTGAGCGGGCTGAGGGACAGACGCCACTCACATATAGGTGCCAACATGAGCCCTGACCTCACCTTTCAACCCAGCCTCTCGCTTACTTCTCGCCTCCTCCACGACACTCGCTGCCGCTCTCTGCAGATGACAAGGCTTTCTGAGGCGGGCGCTCTGGGGGTACTGAAGCTGTATTCAGAATTTCAAATGACTTCTTCCCCCCATGATGGACCACTCTAACTTGCTCTGTCACCACTTCTCTCCTGCCACCATCTCTCTGTAATGTAGCATGTAATATTTTCTCTCTCTCATATTCCCTCTTGTCTACTCTTCACTCATTCTCTTTGCACACACAGGCACAGAGGCACAAGAGGATGTCATTTAACTAATGTTAGTGGTGAGAGCTTTTGAAAAAGGAGCAAAGTCATGAGAAGATGATTCAGGAAGACACTGCACAATTCTTGAATAATTGTTGCTCTGTGCGTATGACAGTAATACGACTTTATAATTTAGCATTCCGTTGTTGTTTCATGATTAAATAGGGAGGTTAAGAAGGGGTGGGCCATTTGGCTAAAATGTATCATTTTTTTCTTGTAAAATCACAATAAAGATTTGTCAGTTTTCAATAGTTCTTTTTTCCAAGTTAACCCTAACCCTAGTTTAACTATTTGTTCAAATATTTACTTTGTAAAAGCATAGCATTGTAAAGAAAACATAATGTATTGGTACACTTTAAACACTTAAAAACAGCTTTTTCTTCTACTCTGAACAGATTTTACAGCTCTCTCATATTATTTAATAGATTTTTATTTATGCCAGTTATTTGATTACAAGGGAGTATCTTGAGGTCTACTATTGGGGTTACACCCATTTACGCATGTATTGAATCATTTACTTTTGTAAAAAACTAATCAGGATATTTTGGGGTTAAAACACATTGTAATGCTTTTACTGTGACTTACATAACTTTCCTGTTCTCTTTTCTGTTCTTTGTCAGTTCAATGATTGAGAAAAGGCATACTCCGCCCTCCCTCCCTCACATTTTTTCCCCAAAAGTAACAAATATACAACATACCGACTGTAAGTTTCTCAAATTTCCAAGAGTACACAGCCGGTAAAATAAGTATAGAACACGTCACCATTTTTCTCAGTAAATATATTACTAGAGGTGCTAATGACATGAAATTTTCACCAGATGTTGGTAACAACCCAAG
>NW_013952812.1:106012-108108 GCF_001266775.1 Austrofundulus limnaeus
CCCCCCCCCCCCCCCCCCCCCCCCCCCCAAGCCCTCCCTGCAAATTACGGCTATGTTTGATGATATTTAAGCTCATATAAGGCATTTACCTGCACACTGCTAAGTTACCAAAAGAGTGTTAAACACATCTGCTGCTTACAGTGATCTTTTTGTCTCATTATAGGCTTTATCATTAACATTATTATTATTATTATTTATTATTGTTTGTTAATTGTGGGTCAGGATTGAAGAGCACGTTTTGTACCTTTTAAATAAAACCTGTTTTAAGAGGTTACATTTAATTAGGAAGTAAAAAAAATGTCTCAGTTGATAACAGAATCATTGTATTGGTTTGTTGTTCTGTACTAATTGAATCTTAATGTGTTGAGTACAACCTCGGGACCTGTTTACATGTAAACAATCTCTGGAAATGTTAGCATTTTTTCCAGTGTTGATTGTTGCAAATTAAAGTAAAAATAAATAAACAAATATACTGTTTACATTGTAACGTGCTTAATAAATCTACTGCAGTTTCCATCCCATGCGGGGATGCCAGATAGGAAATGATACACTACTGTATTGTAGCTTTAACATTTTTGTATTTTGACCCAATGTGCTGAGTGAAGGTGTACTTTCTCTCCAACAGGGAGATTATAAAATGAGGTGTGTTTTGTAGTTGGAGAACATGTGCACAGAAAAGGTTTTGCTATAATTCCATCAAATAGGTTTTGACTCATCATTATGTTTACTCTGTGAGCAAAAGTAAGTCTTATTGAATGACTGATATTTTAATTGGACAAAGGAAAATAAATGTTAAAGTAAACATGATCAAAGTGATATGAATGCTTTAAGACTCTATTCATGTATTGTTATACGAAGAAGAATTGATACAAGAATCAAGACAAAAGAACCAGGTTTATTTAAAATAATCTATAAAACTTTGATCCAAACAGTAACTGAACAGTTGTCTAATTATTATGAATTTGTAATAAGGTCTATCTTGCAATAAACGAGTAACAAGATCCTAATTGTACTTTTTTACCTCAAGATTTAAAAGATTTTAATTATGTTGAAACGTCTTCTGTGACAGTTTGACAGAGATCAGTGGAGGCAAAATAATAATCATAATAAAAAAACTTTACTGGATGTATAAACTTGTAAAATTAATCAGGATGAATGTATTGGAAAGCTGTCATGGGAGACCCCACCCCCACCTCTCCCCCGAGCGTCCCTATCCTCTCTTCAACACTAAAGCACTAACAGGATGTATGGAGATAAGGAGCAGACAGATAACAGAAAGAAAAGTCTGCTGTGGGTGGGCCTTGCAGGGACTGACAGTTCCAACCTTCTGTCTGGTCAAGGCAGGTCTGCCTTTATCCCCAAACAATGCTGGTCAAAGACCTTGGTTTTACTGCTAGTGCCTTCTTGTGTCCTTCAGTGTTGGGCTGAGGAAGATTTAGAAAATGCTTCTATGCAGAAAAAGTACATTTTCAGCCGCTTGTCAGTCTTTTTCCTGAGTAGAACAACTTTATTTATTTTAAAAGGGACATATTCAAAATCCAATTTTGTTGTTGGCGTCTCTGTGAGTTCAGAAAATTTGAATCTAGTCTCTCCCAGTGCCAAGAAGATATCTTTATATTCTGTTTGGGCAGATTTTTTTCAATCTGTTCATTTTATTTCCCCTGTTACATATTTTGGAACATTAAAGTCACAGTATAGAACTGGTACAAGGTCGTGGACTTCCAGCCTACCAACTCTGCTGTTCTGCAGTTTTATCGTCTTCATTCTCCTGTAGCTCTGGGTCAGACTCTGGCTCCAACATGTAAAGGCTGGATGGACACGTCTTCCATTGTGGACATTGTACTAAATAATCATATATAGAATAGAATAGAATAGAATAGAATAGAATAGAATAGAATAGAATAGAATAGAATAGAATAGAAGCAGCATTTATTGTCCCACGTGGGGAAATTCAGGTGTAGTAGCAGCAGCAGCTACAAACAGCGGGTAAAATAAGTATTGAACATATCAACATTTTTCTCAGTAAATATATTACTAGAGGTGCTAATGACATGAAATTTTCACCAGATGTCGGTAACAACCCAAGTGATCCATAC
>NW_013952812.1:109333-139471 GCF_001266775.1 Austrofundulus limnaeus
ATTTCTTTGTATGTATGGATCACTTGGGTTGTTACCGACATCTGGTGAAAATTTCATGTCATTAGCACCTCTAGTAATATATTTACTGAGAAAATCGTGACGTTTTCAATACATATTGTACCCGCTGTACATCAATCCACAAAACAGGATGGGTCAATATCAATTGTAGCAAAAATAATAGAATTAAAGATAGTGACTATAAAAATAAACATAGATCAAAATAAAAATAAGAATAATAATTACCGTACCGGACTATCAAGATAAAATTAGATAAAAATTAAAGTAAAAGCAAGCTACTGTGCAAAAAGATACACAATTACAGGAAATAACGGTCATGACAGACTTGTGCAAAATGAGTCAAACACAGTCTGAGCAAATTATGTTTAACTCAGGGGTGTGCAAATTGTTTCAGACTCAGTCATTAAATCCAGTACAGGAAAAAAACAGTGAACAGTTATTAATATTACTGGTCATTATTTGTGTAATCATTGCGAGGTAGAGTTGTTTGATCTGCAAACATAAACTTGTGCCAGTGGTGGGCACCAGTCCGCTAAAGCGCACATCTGCTAATTGCGGACCTAAATATTTAATTTGCGCTTTAGCGGTCTTACTAATTTTCATAATTCATAAACTGATTTGCGCTTTCTAAAATTAAAATGCAGTACCGCTAATAACTAATTATCTGTGAGTATTCATCACCTTTAACAGCTGAAGGTCTGGCTTTTTATTTAATCAGCAGCAGAACATCAACTGGTTTCATAGTAAAGATAATTCCCTAAGGATTTTGTTATTTTCTTGAACAGCAGAGAAAGCTTGGTGTCAGTGACAAACACCATGAGGAAACTCAGGATTGGAACACCACCCTATCTGGCTTACGGAGAAATAACACAGAGCTTTATCCTGTGATTAAATGTTCTGCATGACGGTTCTGAAATTGTACATTTATATATATTTTGTTTGTGTGTGTGTATATATATATATATATGTTGTGTACATATTTTGTTTTTAACGTGTATAAAATTTTGGGTTTTAAATGAAATGAAAAAAAAAACTGTTGAAACTAAACTAAAAATGAAGACACGCCTCCCACAATGCTTTGCGCGGTATGACGCATCCGCCCTTCTCCAGTGGCGTGCCTGCTCTGGTCGGTTTCATCTGCTGTGAGAATGTGCAGCAGCCACGCAAAGTTTTTCAGTCGACAGTTTTAACCCACAAAGTCACGAATCTGACCTGAATCCACAGAAATAGGACTCAGTTGTGTTTTCTGGATGTAAGGAGGAGCGTCTGCGCTGCGAGTTCCTGCAGCGGTGTGCGACTGGGAACAGCTGACAGCTGATCCATGCGCACAACTTTACGCAGCAAATAGTGCGTCTTGTGGGGCGGGGGAGTCGTCGCAGCTGATCTGAATTGGTGTGCTGTTTTTTTCTTGGTGAGAATTGGGGTGTTTCTTTAGCACTTTTTGTTCTCCTCAGTTGTGTGTGCGCCCCCCGGGCTGTGCGCTCTGTGTGTGGTCCCAACTGCGTGGCAACGGTATAGACACTGTGCAGTTTGCAGTGGACTGAGAGTTCTTTGATCATTTTTGGGCTGGTCTGTTTTCTTGTCTGAGGTTGGGTGGTTTTCGGTCCCGGGGTTCAGTTTTGTCATCGTTCAAGTTTGAACAACAAAAGTGAAACAAAAACAAAAAAATCTAACACGCTGTTAGATTTTTTTGTTTCATTTTTATTGTTTGGACTCGAGCGATGCTGGGGCTGGGCCCTGGAACTGAGGATCATTTGGCCTCAGACAGGAGGGTGGATCGGCCTGGGAATGATCGGGGAGCCTCCTGTCTACTGTGGACTGTGGAGTTTTTGTGTTGTTGTCGCGTGGTTGGAGTCGCACGCGGAGCGTGTGGCCTGCGGAGCGCACACACGGCTGAGGAGAGTGAGGTGTGTGAAGGAAACATTTTGGTTCTCACTGAGAAAGAACTCAGCGTGTTCATTCGGAGCATCTCGGCTGTGGTGGTTCCTCAGCTCCACAAGATGCAGACAATAGATTTGTTGCTGCGTAAAGTTGTGCGTAATTTATGGATCAGTGTCGGCTGTTCTGCAGGCTGATATCACCACAAGAAGAATTGAGGACAGCGTGTTTTTTTGTATATTTGTATCACACCGAAAAAAATACAATCAGGTATTTTACTGTTGTTCTGAGTCGAGTCATGCAGCTGATCTGAAAGAGAGACTTCCTGATTCCAAAATATAAATCACACCGCAGCAGAAACTCGCAGCGCTGCGACTCGTTCCTTCACTTCAACTATTTAATAAATATTTTTCTAAGTTCTACCAAAGTCACAAGTTTCTCTAAGTTTACAGTCATTTATTAAAGACGTGTAAAGGTGGAAATATCTATCAGCCTCATGCACCGCTGCAGCACACACCAACACCCACACACACCTTTGAGTGGCAAACAAATTTTTACACCCGAAAATTATCTCACTCATTCATTTCCATTTAATGTATAAATTTCCTGCATCTAAAAACCATTTCTGATCCCACAGAGGACAATCTGAGCAGCAGAATCTCACGCTGGACACATTTACGTGTATTTTTCGTTTCCCGTCACAGATGTACTCAGAATGCATCACATCAGTTTTCCAATAAACAGTTTTAAAATTATTTTATTGATGCGCATCTTTAATGAAAAATCTACAATAAATAAAAGAAAAAGACAAAGAAGCAGCAGCCGAACTAGCAAACTCCAACACGATTTAAAGAAGCACTACTAAGCAATCCTCATAAATTGTTTAATTTTGACACCATGAGCGAAATGTCTGTTACAGGAAATCATAACCAACAATTGACAGTTGAAGACATAAGATGTAAAAAAGTCCATACATCACTAGATGGCAGTGTAGTACATATATAATGCATGACTCATTGTCAGCAACTGGTGTCAAAATGAACTGTGGAATGACATTAGCAGAAGCTAATTTTTCTACTGCATGTACGCTTTTGACATTGCGGAACAAAATATATCCATTAGCGCTTCAGAAATTATGGAGCTGATTTCTTAATTAGCGGTGCCCACCACTGATGTGTGCTTATGATTGTTGCGAGCGGTCGTGGTTGTAAAGTCTAACACAGAGGAGCCCAAAGTGGGGCCTGCGGGCCAATTTTGGCCCGCCAAGCCATTTGATTTGGCCCACCAACAGTTGCCAAAGTTACAAGGTTGTAACCTGTTATCCTATAGGTAGAAACAGTATTTCCATTGGTCAAATGACTATATAAAAGGGCTGTAGTGAAGGTAGTTTTCAGTCATGGTGCTGACATATCTTTGATTTATTAGGATTAAACAAGAAACATGAAATGACAACAAAAAATATTTAGATCAGATTTAACCCCGCATGTAGATTTGCACACTTTATAAGGCCACAAAACTCATATTTTATCAGTTTATGAAATGTCCCATGAGCCTTTGCTACTTGAGCGAATGGCAGACTTTCTCCAAGTGCACAGACTAAAAAAAGAGGGCAATTGCACAGCTTAATGGTTAAAAATAAAGGACTTTACTTTAAAAAAGTATTTGTATTTCATGTATTATATTACTGCATTTGGCCCGCAGCCATGGATAGATTTTCATTTTGGCCCCCTCGGGGAAAATGTTTGGACACCCCTGGTCTAACAGCAGATGCTAGCAGCAGGATGCAGCAATCTGTCACTGAAGGAGCTCTGCAGATCAGCTACAGTTCCATGCATTGGGTGGGAGGAGTTTTCTGTTATAGATGTTATTTTAGTCAGAGTTCTTCTCTCTCCCACCACCTGCACTGGGTCGAGGGGGCATCCCAGCACAGAGCTGGCCTTCTTGATGAGCTTATCCAGACACTTCCTCTCAGTTATAGACAAGCTGCCGTTCCAACAAATGATGCCATAATGGCTGAAAGCACAACTGTGTCAAAGAATGTCTTCAGGAGCGCCCCCTGCACTCCAGAAGACCTCAGCCTCCTCAGCAGGTAGAGTCTGCTCTGATCATTCCTGTAAAGAGAATCTGTGTTATGAGTCCAGTCCAGTTTATTGTTCAGGTGAACACCAAGGTACCTATAAGAGTCCACTATCTCAGTGTCCACTCCTTGGAAGTTCACCGGTGTCAGTGGGGTGGGTCTGTGCCTGCCACAATATATCTGGTAACAAACTGCAAAAAATGGCTGAACAGGTTGGAGTGGGCAAGGATCATTGGTAGTTAGACCTAGAGGGGGTGGGGTAAATGGTAAATAGCTTCCAGATAAGGCACGATAATTTACAGAAGAGGCAGGAAGTGTTGCAATGGGATACGTTGTGGTGCTTTTGTCATGGGAAACGGTTGTACTCAGTCTTGTCTTGTCAAAGTTTGACTTTTTAGAAATGGTAAAGATTTGACTAACATGAAAGATATACAGGTGTGAGTAATCTTTTACACTGAAACACCAAGATATTGTACCTTGACAAACAATGGACAAAAAGATCACATTCAAAATAGAATAAATCCAAACTTGCCTGTATCTAAGGCATATCAAGACAGATGACAGCAATTTTTTGTAGTTTATATTGCTCACTATTGACTTAAATGACAACTAGATTGGTGAACACTTTTATCCTTTGCTTTGTACATGAGCAACGTGAAAACAAAACAGTCATTTGTTCAAATTAGAAATGTTTTGATCCTCACATTTTGGAGCCTTTAAATAAAAACCTGGTGACTTGCAGTGCTGATGTGTCCTGTCAGTGCTACTGAACATCAAATGGGCATTATGAAGATGGGAAGCTCATCTTTGGGACTTTGTTTAATCTGACAAGCAAACAACACAAGCCAAGAAGCTTTGAAAGCATTTTTAAGGCAAAAAAACTTTGCTGTGTTTTTCTTTTTAAACCCAGTGTTCCCCATCAACTGAAGCAACTAGATCATTAAAAGGCAGACGGGGCTTTGCAGAAATCCATTTTCCTACCTGCTCTTGCATTTTTATTTATCGCACATTTTGCTGAGGGGAAATTTGTGGATCATGAACGTGGAACATCCTAATGTATCCTGTTGCAGACCCAGTTCATGCACTCAAAGCCTACCTTGAATATATTTATGGCTGGCTGAAACAGGTCTTGAGAGCAAAAGTGAAACTTCCAAATAGTTGCACCATCACAGGCACTTCAGATGTGCTGTAAATGCACCTGATGGACAATACCAGTACAGCAGAAATAGAATGGAGTTTAAATATTTTAAAGAAACAGTTAGTGAATGAGGAGTGATAAAAAATAACACACCTTTCATAACACAAAGCCTGTGTGTGTGTGTGTGTGTACAGTAGGTTGACAGAATTCTCTTGAGGGCTTTAAAAGTTAATATCCTGCAGGGATAGAGAGGTTCACAGTGAAATAAAGGGCCCGCTAAACCAGCCTGCAAAGTATTGCCCACTGGGTAACAAAAGTGTTATATTCCATGGAAAAGCAATTTAGCATTGCTCGCAAAGGAAGATAAAAGAAAATAAAAGAAACCAAGGAAGAAAATACATACAAAAATTGCATGATATAACACTTAATGTCTCCATTTCTGTCATATTAAAGAATGAAATAATGCACCATGGAATTGTATTTACATCATCAATTTTGTGTGTTTGCTNCATATATATAGGACTTTGTCCTATTCACTTAAAGAAAATAAAAACACTTTAAAATGATTTTCTTCTTATAAGTGTAAAAATAAAATCAAAGACAACAAAAATAAACAATAGAAAAGTTTTTTTTTTTTCACCAGGGTGACCTCTACATTTTAATAAAGGTATTGTTTTTTTATGTGCTATAATTACATGTGATTTGTCCCGGCTTGACAAATAAAGCAAAAGAATACAGCACAATTTGCTTTTCGTCTTGATTCGATCAGAGAATCCACAAAGGACAAATCCCATAAAGGACATTCACAGGTAGCCAAAAACTATGGTCAGAAGTTGTTTTTTTTAGTACATTATTATGAGTGTTCAGTTATTTTAAGAAGAATAACCAAATTATTTGTACTTTGATATCAATTCGTTAATGCAAAAAAAAAAAAAAAAAAAGGAGAAACCATTTGCTAAGAATGTTTTTGATTTACAGGAAAGTTTGCCATGAACAAAGAAGTGCAACGTCACTAGCCCCAAAAAAGCCATTAAAACAAAACAAAAAAATGTTGCATAGTGTTTAGGGTCCAACAGTTTCTAACCAGCACTGCTTGACCATAAAGAGAGTATGATTGTGAGCTTTGAAATAATTAAGACTGGCATCATGTTTTATACAGCACATCAATAATTTACGTATGTGAAATGCTTATCACTATTGATTGTAAAATGGGGGGGGTGGGGTCCTAGAAGAAAAATATTTCATCTCTGTGCATTCTTTAGAATTTCTCATAAATGTCAACCAGTAAGTCTGTCTCAGGATTAGTATTGATTTAAAAAATGGCTATTAATATCTAACAGGCATCATCCTACCAACCTATGTATCATTTGCTACCTACAGAATAATCAATCTCCTATTAGAATGGGAATAATCAGAATCATCAATAGTAGATTGTCTTGTCTTGTTTCATTCACATTTGTATGAAGATGATAGTCAGAGCCAGGTGTGTTTGTTGTTTTGTAAGCCTGAGGATTAAATGTTTGAAACCCACTGGTCCGGCCTTATGAATTTTCTCTACCATTCTGCCCAAGTTCTTTTGACAAATGCTCAGTAATATCAGTTATTCTTGAGGATGCTGCTGGCAGTATTTTGGCAAAAAACTAAACAAAACACTTATTCATTCCTGTCCAGTCTTCCGTGTTTAATTATTTTTTGTTTAGTTAAATACAAGTTTTATATCTTCATCCGCAGACCTCTAGTTCTCAATCTCAAACTCCATGAATCATGACAGAACAATCTGGACCTGGACTCAGTGTGTGTAATGTTGAAGCAAGATGTGTTTGAATCTGAATACTTTTGTCAAACTAAAAAGAATCATCGGTCTACTGAAAGATATACAGAGCAGCTGTTTATTCTTTACTAGAAGGGACTCTGTTATCTAAACCTGCTAAATCATTTTCTCCTCCCATTAGACAAAATCTAATCCAATCAGAGCTCCAATCATATACTGACAAACCCAGCTTCAGTCACTGCCTGAGAGCTTCACACTGTAGCCTCAGCCTGGTTGCACACCAGATCCACAGCTGTGGCCAAGTTTCACAGCACCTTGACTTGTTATCCCACACCAGAGCCTAGCACTTTGCCACACTCTATTTTTGAGCCCAGTGCCTTGCTGTGATAAATGCCTTACCCAAGGACCAAGTAAAAAAAAAGCTACAGAAACCACCTCAGCATGCTCACTGCTGTACATTGTACATGGTGATGCCATAGCTCCTGCCCTGGACTCTACCAACATCATGGGCCTTACCCAGAACTCCCCTCTGAGTCAAGTTCAGGTCCCCAAGCAAGTCCAGGCCAACCCTCCTCCACTGCCAAATCAAGCTCCCATCATTGAGTGCTAACCAGATGCCTCTGAGCCAAGCCAATCTCCTGATGTCTTTCCTTTTAGTTAGTCCACCTGTAATCCAGCAGGACCCACCAGTTCAATAACTTGAACCATTTTAAATTTGTGGGTCTCTATCTCTTTTTATTGATTGATTGATTGATTGATTGATTGATTGATTGATTGATTGATTGATTGATTGATTGACTGATTGCTGTTGTTGTCGTCGTCGACGTTGCTGGTCCAGCAGCCCTATGTCTTCTAAATGTCGTCTTGATAGACCTTAACTGCATGAATGTTGTTTTAATTTGAGAGTGGAGAGTATCTTTTCTTTTAATTAATTAATTATTATTATTTTATTTTTTGGGGGGATGTCGGAAGTTGTCCCTCAAACAGTCCATCATCACAGATGTGTGTTTTTTGGATTCATGCACACCTACTATATACAGTATTTTGGGATTGTCCCATGCCCTTTTGGTTTCCATCGCTGCTCCTCAGCTCTCAGGTAAATCAATTTTTGTCATGATCAGTGTTTATTTTCCTTGGTTTTCTAGTGTTTCAGTGTTCCCCTGAGTATCTCTGCCCTGCTCCAGCCCCGCCCATGCTCAACTGTTGCCTCTTGTGTCTCCTCCAGGTGTTTCTTGCTGCCCTTAATTAGTTTGCCTTTATATTCTGTGTCCTGTGTTCAGTCTGTGTCCGATCATTGTTTTTGTGCTGCTTCCCTCAGCCAGAGTGGTGTCTCTGTGCTCCTCTTGCCTGTTCCTTCTTTGAAGATCTTGTGAGTTTTTTGCTGCCCCGACAGCCATTTTTTGTTTATTATTAAAGCCTTTTTGTTTCACCATGGATTTTGCCTGTGCCATGGGTTTTTCTCTGGCAACTCACAATTTTAAAGTTTATACGTATTAGTCTGGTTCTTTTGTCTCTAGATGTGTTTTTTGGCACTCCTGATTGCCATCGGTTGCTCTCTTAGTATGATCAATGAACTCTTGATTAGAATCTCAACCTTTTATTGCCTCTTCACCCCAAACAATGCATAATAAAAAACTAAATGTTGACCATTTAGAATGTTTTTAATAAATAATTCACTTTTCCTTTAGATATTCCTGATGAAGAGAAAGACCTTAAGACTAAACTTTAAATAGTTTATTGAAGTTCTAAAAGCAGTCAAAATGCCTTTATTTTGCAGCGTGGTGCAGCCAGTGTTTAACTTTCTACAGGCAACGCCACGGCATGATAACTGCCTGAATAAATCATTTAACTGAATGGTTAAATGTTCTGCTAACTACAGGCAATGCCCCTGCATGATAACAGTCTTAATAAATCATTTTAGTGAAATTTTAAATGTTTTTAAAGACACAGCAATCTCAAAAGATAGAAGTTCGATTAAATCACTGTCTGGTAATGATTTAAAAAAGGCTATTGTTAAAGGACATTATGTGTGTATTCGAGGTGAATGACAATTATACCTGGGTGGAGCAAACAGAGACAAAAAGGCAAATTAGCATGTCTTCCCAGCAGGAAAAAAAATCCTTACTGTTTAAAGCAGAATATTTACTTTATTTGCTCGACACTGTTCTAAAGGATTATTCAGAGCCTGTCAGGTGACAAGAAAAGATTATTGATAATACGTTTTTGTGACCACAAAAAAGTTTAAACGTGGCCATGAGATAACTTACGGCCACAACATAGTTACTGCAGTCATTTCCATGCACATATTTTTGATTGTTAACATGGACAAGTTTGAATCAATTACATTTTGGTTTAATATAGGAATTAATGACATTCAGTCACTTTTGGTTGCAGCTATAGGACACATGTGAGGACTGGAGTTGTATTTGTCCAAAAAAGCTTCATTTTGTTTGAGCTCAATGCTCAAAACAGTCTCCTCTCCCACGCAGTGCCTTGGTTGTGGAAAGGGTCAGAGTATTATGTTCAAGAACACAGTGGGGAAAAAAAGTGTGTACTGACACACACCGAGGGCATTCATTTTTCATAGAAATTACGAGATGACTGAACTGCTTAAATTGAACCATGAAGGTATACTCTTTGGATTAAGCGTGCACCAAAATATAATGTGTGGGGGATATTTGAACAGCTAAAAACTTAAAGAGCATATTCATATATATTTTGACTCCAACAATGTCTGCATCTCTTACAAAAGAGACACGGCTGTTCAAAAATGATTTTGTGGTCACACATATTTTCTTTAATCCAATGTCACCGGACAGGGATCTGTAGGATGACAATTTACAGGAATGCAACTTTTTTTTGTAAGAAGTTGCTGCAAAATGATCAAGCATCTGTTAGCCTATGTCCTCACTATAATGGAAAGCTAACAATGATTTACCATTCATACGTTTTCAGAGAGGGAAGAGCATTGGATAAATGCCAAGGGAAAACATGGTAAAGGTCAACTGATGGGTTTCAGCTCAAAAAATGAAAAATCTTCAGAGAAAGCATCCAATTCATAATATTGGGAAATGTTTTAATTAATAATTTTCAGGACAAGGCTTTCTTTTAAATGTTTTTGCACTCACCTGGCATCTTTTAACACTTGGAATGTGAGTGCACGCCTAAACATTTCATAGCTTTATTGGGGCCAAAATACCTTTAGCCATGTTGGTGATGAAGGTGGGAGAGCTTGTATGATGAGAATCTATCGCTCACCATGTAACAAAGTTATAAAGTGACTTCCTATTAGCTGTATAAATCCAGGGTTAGTCTGTGAAATAAATATTGGATTTCTGAATGTCATGGCAAAATGCCATGCAGTCAATGGATGGTCACAAACATTGCTCCATGGATAGCTATTAAGCCAATGTATGTGGCCTCATTGTGCTATGGGTAATATTTTCATTTGACTTCTTTAAATGATTTTCTGATTTGGTGGAAAATATAGACACAGAGAAAATGTCAGACTTCTTCCGATATCTGAGCACGGAAACTCGCCGCAACGCTACAGTCTGTAACCTCAAATGTCTCTGAGATTCAATGGTTCTGATTCATGATGGGAGTAATTGCTGTAATACTGCACAATATTGGAGAGAGCCTTGCACTCACAGCTGGCCCATGAGGGGTTGACATTTAAAAAACTATCTTCAGGAAGGACCCACTGCCTCTCACAGTTGGAGGCCATGCTGAAGTTGTTGGTTGCTTTAATAAAGCCTCTTAATCTTCATCTTTTCACCAAATATGTCAGAGACAAACATCACAAAGCAGCAAAGTTATACTACAATATAAACTTTTAACACCAAAAGGAGGCTTATATAGGTTTTATTAGAGCTGTAACAGATGAGAAGGTTTGAGAGCTACCAATAAATACTGTATTTTCATTTCAAATTTCTCCCGGAAATTCAAATCAGAAATTAATTTGAGTTTTCTTTCCCTTTCTTTTGAAAACAGACAACTGGCATTCCATGAACCAATGAATCCAAGAGCTTCTTTGAGTGTATTTTCCCCTTTTTTGCAGACTTCTCTGTTTACAGAATTTCAAGGCAAACCTATATTTAGTCTTCTTAGAGATGATGTCTGCCATGAAGGATTTTAATTTAAGTCACCACAACACATTGCACAAAGCTAAATATGAGAAGTTTACTGAAGTACATGCAACTTTTTACCAGAACCACAAACAAGCAGGAGTCTACAATTAAGGCGTCTTATGCCGTTGCACTTCAAGTCACTAAAGTAAGTGTTTGTTTTTTGTTTGTTCAGACATTTTGTATTCAAGTGTATTAAAACATGATGAATACATACATAAGCAGTTTTATTATATTTGCATAAGTGTGCAGTGCTATGTGGCCCTCTGCTAGTGTCAACTAAAAATTGTGGCCCCTTTCATCACTTAAGTTGCCCACCTTTGATTTGAAAATTCTAGTTCAAAAGATGGGTTTGAAATGACAGCTCCACCGTGACAATTAAAATACAATTATTTTTAGTTGTGTTTTGAAATATACAAAAGTCTGAGTATGCAGCTTTGTAAAGATATTAGGGAAGCCTGTGGCAGATTTGCATGAGAAATCCTTCTTTTGAAGTAATTCGGTCACAGGACTTTACCATCAGAAAAAGGAGAGAAACAATTACAACAAAGCTATTTAAAATGTAATCATGAAGATAATAACAATATTCTTTTTTTTAAACTCATCCCATATTTTTCTTTTTATACTTGTGGATTGTATTTGTTTTATTTGTATTCAGTCAGAATTAATGGTTTTTATGTAGCTGTTAACGTTATCTGTGCCATTAAATGTATTTAAACCATGTAGACGTAAAATTAGTAAAACGGGTTGTAAAACCGTCTCATTTACACTGACACATGAGATGTGTTAAAGTCTGTTTACACACCAACACTGGTCAGCCTGGTGCGGTCCGGGCCAGGCCTTGGCTGTCTGCTCCTCTCCACCTCAGAATGAATGGGTCTACCTCCTGGGTTCAGATATGGGCTGCCCTCTGTAGGGGCAGTGCATGTCCTGGGGGTATGTGTATGGGGAGTGTGAGTGGAGAATGTCGTCCATCTTGTATCTTTGAATGAGTGGGCATGAGGATGAGGGTGGGATCGGCTGTTTTTCAGGCTGGGACTTGGGCTGCCCCCTCATCTGGTTCATCTGGGACTCCACTGTTGGTGGTGGGCCTCGCCCCCCTGCCGCTCTGCACCTCTGGTGGGTTGTGCCTTTGCTTGCCGGTATGCTGGTGGCTCTTGGTGTCTGGGGCTTGGCACTCAGGCATGTGCCAGCTCGGCCTGGTGACTGCCTGGTGGGGCTTGGGTCCTCTGGCCCTATTTGGCTTTGGCCTGGGGGTGGTGCGCCCTGGGAGCCTGGGTCTCTGTGTCCATGCCTGATCTGCTTTGGCACGGTGGATGCCGGCGGGGCCTGTGAGCTCATCGCTGCTGGCCCAGGGGATTACTGCGTGGGGTCACTGGTGGGGCTTTCCTGGTTCTATCCTATGGTCCGCTTAGAGGGATGTGTGGGCAATTCTTCCTGCACTGCTGCCCTTGGGGGTTCTGGGCTTGGAATCCCTCTCGGGGTCTATGGCTCTGGTCTCCCTTATGTCTGCTTCAGGTCTTGGGGGTCGGGTCTGCAGGTCTCCGCAGTCACTACTAAATATTTCATTGGGAAAACCTTGTATATGCATGCATGCTCACAACCGCACACAAACAGGTGTTCAGATCCTGGGATTTCTGACAATCACTGAATGTGTATATATATATATACTCGCAGGCCACTTTATTAGGTACACCGTGTACTAGGTTGTACCCCCTTGTGCCTTCAGAACATTCTTAATCTTACATGGCATAGATTCAACAAGGTACTGGAAACATTCCACAGAGAGTATGGTCCATATTGACATGATAGCATCATCATGTTGCTGCAGATTTGTTGGCTGCACATCCATGATGTGAATCTCCTGTTCCACCGCATCCTAAAGGTGCTCTATTGGATTGAGATCTGGTGACTGTGGAGGTCATTCGAGTACAGTAAACCCATTGTTGTGTTCAAGAAACCAGTCTGAGATGATTTGCTTTATGACATGGAGTGTGATTCTGCTGGAAGTAGCCATCAGAAGTTGGTACACTGTGGTCATAAAGGGCTGGACATGGTCAGCAACAATACTCAGATAGGCTGAGGCATTGACACAATGCTCACTTGGTACTAATGGCATCCATGCATTCATGTAGTTGACACCAAATTTTGACCCTAGCATCCAAATGTTGCAACAGAAATTGAGACTCATCAGACAAGGCACCATTTTTCTAATCTTCTATTGTCCAATTTTGGTGAGCCTGTGCAAACTGTAGCCTCCGTTTTCTGTTCTTAGCTGACAGGAGTGGTACTTGGTGATGCTCTTCTGCATATCTCGGATGTAACGAGTTACGGTCATTTGAGTTACTGTTGCCATTTTTCTCTGACCTCTGGCATCAACAAGGCATTTGCACCTACAGAACTGTTGCTCACTGGATATTTTCTCTTTTTCGGACCATTCTCTGTGAACCCTAAAAATGGTTGTGGGTGAAAATCCCAGTAGATCAGCAGTTTCTGAAATACTCAGACCAGCCTGTCTGACACCAACAACCATGCCACATTCGAAGTCACTTGAATCACCTACCTTTCTTCCCATTGTGATGCTCAGTTTGAACTGCAGCAGATCATCTTGGCCATGTCTACATGCCTAAATGCATTGAGTTCCTTCTATGTGATTGGCTGATTTGACATTTGCATTAATGAGCAGTTGGGCAGGTGTATCTAATAAAGTGACCGGTGAGTGTATGTAGCAAGGTTATAATAATAATAATAATAATAATAATTATTATTATTATTATTATTATTATTATTATTATTATTATTATTATTATTATTATTATTATTATTATATACATGTATTGTGTTGCTCTGTTTCTGTTCTCTCCATTTTTTCAGGTGTGCAGACACGTCGGGTGTGTTGTCTTGTGTTTTCTTGGTGTATACTTCACATACAGTATCTTCTAATCTCTCTCATTCATTCTTGTTCTTCTCTATAGTTATTTATAAAAAAGTCACTGATGATGAATGAACTAATATTAAGTTCTGTTTTCAACTTAAGTGGCTATATATAAAAAAGGAAGTGGTAATTTCCCACTTACAAGTCCTAAATTTAATCTGGAGCACCCCCTTAGGTGGGAATTTCCTGTCAAAGTGGGAGGGTACCGAATTCAAGACGGCAACTACTCAGTACAACTCAAAAGTGAGTAAAACTCTTATTTTTACTTTTATTAGTAATTCTGTGTTATTTCACATTTAATCAGTTGTACACATAGTAAATTTCAGTGCTTATAAGATGTTAAAATACTGTTTCTATGCAGCAAACACCAGGTAGAACTTAGTTATTGTTTGTTAGTGGTGCTCAGACATAGTGGTGAGATGAGAAATAATGTTTTAGTTGAGGTTAAACACAAAACATCAATGTTAATAGCAACTGGTCCTATGAGGGCGACCATAATGCTCATGTTGCCCTCAGTGAACATGAGTTTGATGCACCTGTCTTAGAGGAACTCTGACATGTCTCACAGATTTCAGAGGCTCAAACTGACCAAATAAATTGACAAAAGAAACAAGAAATCAAAGTATTTTCCTTAAGTATTTCATTGGAAAACACATTTGCCTCAAACAGCAGAAGTTAGAAGTAAAGCAGAACAAAGCTGTTGAGGGAATCAGATCTCAACGAGTGAACACAATTTGCCACAACACCCGTCCAGCACCCTGATAATCAATCAAACATGTGCTCATATTCTAGTCTAAGAGGTTCCTAAAATGTTTACTCACTGAAAAATGTAGTGCTCAGACACTTGCCATAGTTCATAGAGTGCATGTAGAGGCTTAAAAAAACAAACAAAAAAATCACTTAGTGACTGCTGTTCCTGCTGGCTCATCATAGCTCCTGTGTGCATTGCTCTTTCACTGCTGTTAAGCCAAAACCCCTTGTAGAGCATCCTTTTATTGTCAGCTAGCCTGAGTACAGTGCTTTAGACTCATTCCTTCTTTAAAAGCTTTTATAACCTGGCAAAACTCTGCTTTTCTGCTGTGATAGTTTGAAACTATAGCTCAGGCTTGACTGATGCACAGAGTGAATACAGGAGCATTGACAGAAACGGTTGGTTCAAGTGAAATTTTTTAATGATTAAAAGATAAATTAATTGAAATTATGTCAACAAGAAGTATCAACATCTATAAATAATTATTATTCTCATCGATTATGCTGACTATTCGGGAAAGTCCTAATACTGTTTCCACCCCAACACACACACACACACACACACACACACACACACACACACACACACACACACACACACACACACACACACACACACACACACACACACACACACACACACACACACACACACTTTCCCTGAGCGGGATACACGCTTTACTTCATCAGCTTTGAGAGCAAGAAGATAAGTGGATATGTGTAGCACTTTATTTCCATGTCAGGTTCCTCTTTTTTCCACTTGATTGGCCTTTCATCACACAGCATGTGGTGCAGACAATAAAGCAACAGGAAGCTGAAGCTTATGAATGGAACACATTGGAAAAATGAGGAAGCGCAGACAAGGTATGATGACTGATGATCTTCGACGAAGCGTCTCAGGAGAGAATAGCAGAAGAACTGAACCACATATCTTCTTCTACAACGAAACTTTTAGGATAAAAGCTGAATTTATTGAGATTATGTGTGAATTCATGCTCACGTTGTCAATGAACTAATTGCCAGGAGGTTAAAAATACCAAAAAAAAAGAAGACAAGAATTCGGGAAAACTTGTACCATTCTCTCATTCCTGCATTTATTTTTTATCACAAAAATAACTTCATGTGAAACAAAGATTACTCTTAGTTTGTGAAAATGTGGCTTTGTTATTCTAAAACCAAACAGTCAGGTACTTTAATGTACAATTACAGGACAGAAAAAGAGTATTGTTACAAGCCGTGTTCCTCCTACATGCCTCTATGTGTCCAACTTTGTGTGTTGACATCAAAAAGCAGCAAGTCGGGGGAGTGGGAGCAGTGGCTTATTAAGACTCCCACTGGAGGATGTTCAAACGAGCTAGGCTTCGACACCCAATGCGCCGAGTTTGTTGCTTTCTGTTCTAATCTAGCCTAAAGATATGAGTTTATCAAAGCAAATTCTCAGTGTCTATTTTTTAAGGCCTCGCCGCAGTGTTCAGATATCCCAGAATTCAAAAGAGCAAAACCAAGAGATGAAATGATAAACATACCACTAGCTCCAACTCACCGAGATGTAGCAACACGGTGCAACAGCAAATCACAAAATTAATGGATTGATTGTACGACTGTGTGTTGATATAAAAGCTGATGTGGAGGAGACCGCGTGGGAAGAAAAACTATACGGATGGCGTTGGAAAAATCTTGTTTGTCTGGATGCAAGAACTTCTTTTTTTAAAATTCTCATTGTAACATTTGTTAATGCTGCAAACAACAGTTTTACTTCTGTAGCCAAATGCGGAACATTATACAAGATGTGAAAGTAAATATTGAAGTTTGAGGTTTTCGTTGCCCAGTAAAGACAAAGGCAGGCAAAGTTTTCTGTTTGTGTGTGTTGCCAAAGTATATCATGAATCACCGAACAAATTTTAATGAAACTTATAGAAGGGAGTCATTGGAAGTACATCTGAGAATGAAGATGACTGCCTCAGCCAATTGACCTTGAAACCTGCAAAATGGCTAGAACTCTATTTACTTAAAATTTGATGCAGGCAACACTGAGCTACACAAATACTGTATAATTCCTATATGTAACCCCACACTGAATGTTTTTATGACGGTGTGAACTTAAAAATTGTATTTTTTCAAACCTGAGTTGGGTCTTTTTCCTTAAACCAGATACATACCTGATGTTTTTCTAAGTGAGTCCAGCCTGAACGATCTTGTTGCATTTCATCGGATTTTTACATTACTAAGATAGGGGATGCACTGAATTGTTGGGAGCGACAGTGGTGACAGAAGGTAGGGTTTGTCCTGTAACTGGTGGGTTGCTGGTTTGAACCCTCACTCCGTTCTTCTCAATCATCTTTTTGGGCAAGACACTTCAACCGTCTTACCTGCTGGTGGTGGCACTGGTGCACGGCGGCCTCACCTCTGTCTACTTCATGACAGCAGTGGCTACAATGTAGCTTACAACCACCAGTGTGCGAATATGTGCATGAGCGGGTGAATGATTGTAATGTGAAGTACTTTGGAGTCCTTGGACTTGATGAAGCGCTACACAAGTTCAGGCCATTTACCACTGATGTGACCAGTATCACTCAGTTTAAAGCTTAGTACTCTACATGTCTTCAGCTGTAGAACAGAAGTCATTTTGCTTCATATTTAACTTTTTTGATTTGGCATGTCCTGGATGAGACTTTACACCAACATATGATACTAATGCTGGTATATGTTAAATTGTCCATCCATCCATCCATCCATCCATCCATCCATCCATCCATTTTCTTCCGCCTGTCCAGGGTCGGGTCGCGGGGGCAGCAGCTTCAGAAGGGAGGCCCAGACCTCCCTCTCCCCAGCCACTTCTTCCAGCTCCTCCGGGGGAACTCCAAGGCGTTCCCAGGCCAGCCGAGAGACATAGTCCCTCCAGCGTGTCCTGGGTCTTCCTCAGGGCCTCCTCCCGGTGGGACGTGCCCGGAACACCTCACCAGGGAGGTGTCCAGGAGGCATCCTTACCAGATGCCCGAGCCACCTCAACTGGCTCCTCTCGACGTGGAGGAGCAGCGGCTCTACTCTGAGTCCCTCCCGGATGACCGAGCTTCTCACCCTATCTCTAAGGGAGAGCCCAGCCACCCTGCGGAGGAAACCCATTTCAGCCGCTTGTATCCGGGACCTCGTTCTTTCGGTCATGACCCAAAGCTCATGACCATAGATGAGGGTAGGRACGTAGATCGACCGGTAAATTGAGAGCTTCGCTTTCTGACTCAGCTCTTTCTTCACCACGACGGACCGGTACAGCGCCCGCTTTACAGCAAACGCTGCGCCAATCCGCCTGTCGATCTCCCGCTCCGTTCTTCCCCCATTCGAGAACAAGATCCCCAAATACTTAAACTCCTCCACTTGAGACAGGGCGACCCCCCTGACCCGGAGAAGGCACTCTGCCCTTTTCCAGCTCAAGACCATGGCCTCCGATTTGGAGGCTCTGAGACTCATCCAGGCAGCTTTGCGCTTGGCCGCGAACCGCTCCAGCGAGAGCTGCAGATCTCGTTCCGATGAAGCCAACAGGACCACATCATCCGCAAAAAGCAGAGATGCGATCCTAAGGCCACCAAAACGGATCCCCTCAACACCTCGGCTGCDCCTAGAAATTCTGTCCATGAAAGTAATGAACAGAATCGGTGACAAAGGGCAGTCTTGGCGGAGTCCAACTCTCACCGGAAACGAGCCCGACTTACTGCCAGCAATTATATTAAAATATTTAAAACATATACATATATTAAGCAATGAAATTATGCCATGCAAAAACAAATAAAAACCCCAGAATAAGAACAGAATAATCATTTATCATTAGCAAGTCTAACAAATATAAGTTCTGTGGTTATTTGAGATTTTACCAAAAGTTGGAAACACTTTTGCTCTATCATTGTGACCCGTACAGCAATCCTTCATTACTATTGAAATAGAGATGGCTAGAATGGTATTCCACTGCCTTTGAGTAAACAAAATGATGGTTAAAATCTGCTTGTTAAGAAAGAACACAGTTCTATGAGAGGGGAATGGAAACATTTACATCAAATGATGGTCAGAACAATATTTAATCTTTTGATGAAGTCACATAATTCCACGCACCATCACACTACATGTAAAAGGCTGGTAGGCCTCTTACCAGTATAACTCTGCTTTCAATGCTATTTGAGAAGAAAAAAATGATGTTAAATTGTATTGATACTAAATAATGATTTGGTATCCTTCTAGAAAGCAACCTAACATATGGTCAAAGGATTTCTATTGCTAGTGACCAATGTGGGTACAATTCATACATTTGTAGTTTTGATACTAAAACAACAGGATCAGTTCTTGAGTTTGTTTCTCTGCTTCACTTTCAGTATATTCATATTCAAATTGTACAGATAGTCTGTAATTTACACATATTTTCCCTCATTGTGCAGGTATACTAACCAGTCACACAAATGTTTTCAAGTTTTACAGATTTTTTTTTTCAAAAACTCAGTTTTAATTTTATTTTACATTTCAGAGCCTGTAGGATATTTCAAAAACAATAAATAACATCAAATAAACATCTTCCAACCCACTCTGCTGCTAGAAATGAGTTCTCCTGTCCTCCCTTCCTTCTGCTTTGCGCTGCAGGAGCTGTCACACAGAGTAGAGAATCCTGACTGTGATGTCATTTCTTCTTATGTAGGTTGCTTCAGAGCCGTTGACTGTGAATGTGAATAACCACAAAAAAAAAGGAAAAGAAGAGAAAAAATATCTGATCTGAGCAAAATTTAAAAATTGCACATTTAGACATGCTGTGTCAACATGCCCTTAGACTGATCCTCAACTCAAAGTCTGTATGCTAACAGCATGTGCAAGGTCTTTGTTTACAATTTTGCTAACATCCATTAAGAGTTCTGTCTTTTAGCAAAGTGGAAAGGCAGTGGGCAATATAAAAAAAGGACCTATTGTGTGTTTTTGTTTTGGACTATTACAGTCTTCCTATTTTTGCAGCTTTCTTTTTTCTAGTTCAAAAAAGAAATAAGATGTACCAAGCTCCCAGTGTTTTACATTTGCTTTTAATGGTTCTATTTTTAGGTGTAGTTTGAGGTGTTAGTATAGGAATCCTTAAGAAAATGTTGAGCTCAGCAAAAAGAACAGCAGTGCAGCATCAGGATCAGAATCAGGGTTTTGGGCCAAGTTTTACATAAAAGGACAATGACTCCAGTCTCAGTTACTCTTGTAGCTGTAAAAACGTTTAGTACATGAACACGTAGCATTACAAAAATACTATCATATTACTGACCAAAAATAGACATGTAGGTGATTATACTGGATATAGTCTTTGCTCGAGGAGTGTTGACCTTTTGCCCCAGTGACAGAGATGTCAAGGTGGTACATGGTGCTAAAGGGACTGTTACACAGCTCCCACATGCCTGGGTGATGTGTGTCTGCGTGCATGTTTTTGCACGCACACACACATTGTCTCATGAGGACCTACTGTTTATGGGAACAAAAGCTCAGTATCTCCATGAGTTTAAAAGATTTAGTTTTGGGTGGGAGGTCCGGTTCAGGACTAAGGTGTGAACTGAGTTTAAGTGTCCTGGGACAGATTGGTTTAGGGTAAAGGGTCAGAGTTAGCCCATTGAAATTTCTAAAAAATAGATGGAAGTCGATGTAAAGTCCCCAAGAGCCCCCCCCCCCAAAAAAAGTGCATTACATCGTAGTTCTGACAAGACAGTGTGGTGGTCAGACCCAGAATGCAGACCAGCGACGACAAGAAAGATAAACTAAAATACTTTAATAATAACCCTAAAACAAAAAGCTGACCAGGCAGCAAAACTTCCAAAGACAGAAGATTTATGAAGCCTGGACATCAGGAAGAGATTCAAAATACAACAACCTACTGAGGTGGAGGTGGAAAGAGACTGATTGAATATGGCTAGGATGATGCAACTAGGGGTCTCTGCGGACGAGTGGGCGTGTCACAAGGAAAGGCGATTCTAAAGTGACACACCTGATTTGACGGACTTTGTTAAAGGGACACACCTGACTGGACAAGCAAAAAAGGGGCGATACCGTGCGGCACCACCTTATTCTACAAGAACAAAAGGGGCGTTACTGTACAGCACCACTTTTTCTGGAGAACCCTACTTGGGTCACATTTCTTCTGGTTAACCTTAGTGTTGGGGTCAGGCTGTAAAGAGATCAAGCAGGATCTAAGGATACCTTCATGTAGGCCTCGTAGCCCACAGTGTTTATGCTTGTGACACGCCCACTCTTGTGACATGCCCACTTTGATTCCGCAGATAACCCCTTCTCGGATGATGAGGCATGGGAAACAGCTGAACTGATTACAGGGTGGCTACAGGTGTGATGAGCAGGCTGACTGGAGAAACACAGAGCTGAATGACTGAGGGCAGATGAAATGTTGACACACAAAAGCTGTCTCAATTCATGGGTTGCAGCCAACGTCAGCCTCATTTGCCAGCCGCTTACGTCACTGCCCTGCACCGTAGGCTACCGACAAAACCCCGAAAACATAGGCTGCAACTGAGTATTCTATGCGGCCGACGGCATCCTAGAATTAATTGTGCCGTCAACAAATAAACAGGAAAAGAAAGACTGCCATAAAATAAAATAAATAAATAAATAAATAAATAAACTTTGCCAAATATTTTAAACAACATAGCTGAAGAAACTTTTGTTGTAATGAAATGTTAAATGAAATGCAGTTACAAGTACTGATACTGTAGGTAAACCCACTTTATTCATGCTTTTTTTATTTACTTGTAACGTTTTCCCATTAAAACTGAATTTTGTGAAGTTTTACCTTGGGCGGTGGCTCAGTTGGTAGAGCTGTTGACTCTCAGCAAGAAGGTTGCCGGTTCAAATTCCGGGGACCTTTCTGGGTAGAGTTTGCATGTTCTCTCCATGCATGCGTGGGTTCTCTCCGGGTACAATGGCTTCCTCCCACAGACTAAAAACATGACTGTTAGGTTAACTGGTAACTCTAAATTGTCCCTAGGTGCGAGTCTCAGATCCACTCTGTTTGAGGCTGTCTCTTTAAAGGGGACCTATTGAGCAAAATTCACTTTTTAAAGTGCAAAATTCACTTTTTAAAGGTTTTTTACTCAGCTTTGGGTATGTGCTTCTTAAAAAAACAGTCCTAGGACCAAAAAAAATGCACCAAGGGGCATATTTACTGTAAGTAAATGTATTTTTAACGTATATTAACGACAGGTTTTATACTTCCGTCATTTTGTGATGTCACAAGCCGTACAACGACCCACCGGAACCAGCGTTCAGCCCCTTACCTAGCAACTCCCGGGTGAGGCTCCACCTCCTCAGTATAAAAAGCCGTCACGGTGTTGTTGTGCAATGTGCAGCTCATTTCACAACAAGCCTCCAAAAAGGGCAATGGGTAGAGTGTTGGACCAAAGAGTAAGAGAGTAGGGTTTGAGACCGGCATGGACACAATGTAATTATTTATTTATTTTCATTAGTTGTGAACACATTTTCTCATGTACCTCTATTGTTTAGCTTATTAAAGCCTTGTTAAAGCCTATTTGTTCGCGTTTCTGAGGTATTTTGACTGCTGCTGCTCCCTGCTCTGGTAACAGCATGCAGAGTGAGCGCAGAGCAGAGGAGGGGGAGAAAAAAATAGAAGCTGCGACCGACTCTGCCTCTGGGTCTCATATGGTTGTACAACGAGCTTCTGCTATTATTAGCCATGCTAACGTAAACTCTGGCTCTGGAGAGTGGAGTTAATGACAACAGATTTTTGGAGGGCGTTACCAACAGAGCTCATTAACATAAACAGCTCTTCTGAACGGAAGTCAGAGCAGGCAGAACTAGAAAATGGGAAATTTTATTATCTGAGAATTATTTTGTGCATTAAACTGAATGAACATGGTCTGGATAGCCCACAGACATACCATAAAAATTTCTAGGACCCATAATTGGTCTCCTTTAAATCCAAGCGAGGCATTTCTCCCCACTTCAGAGCAGACAAGATCCACCTCAAACCAAATCTTTTAATGGAAAACACACAAAAAATCATGCTGATGTGTTAATAAAATAAATGCTAGAACTTGTGAGGACTAAAACGAGTGCAGAACCAAGAATGACACATAAGGTGCACAATGCAGGTCATGGGAACTAAAAAGACAAACCAAGATAACGCCTGTGAAGGGACGACAAATTTCAGGTGAGTGGGCAGTGCAGGAGAAGAAAAAGAGAAACAGGAAACAAAACACAGGTGGTAATAAAATCGTTCCATCTAATCACATAATAATACTAATCTAATAAACAACAGATTGTGATAATAGGTGATTTTCTTCTTTTTTGTGCGATTTGTTTGGGTATTTGGCAGGCTGAGGTCTGGGCTGCCCACACTGCTGGTTTATCTGGGGGCCCGCTGCTACTCGGCCCCCCGGTGGGGTGTGCGGCTGGCCGCCGGCATGCTGGGGGTTCCCAGGGTCTGGGGCTGGGCGCTGGGGTGTGTGCTGGCCTGGCCTGGCGACTGCCTGTTGGGGCTCAGGACCTCTGTACCTGTCGGGCTTTGGCCTGGAGGGGGTGCGCCCTGGGGGCCCGGTCCTCTGTGCCCTTTCCTGGATCTGCTTTGGTATGGCGGGTGCCGGTGGGGCCCATGAGTTTGTCGCTGCTGGCCCCGGGGGCTGTGCGTGTGGTCGCTGGGGGGACGGATCTTCCTGTGCGGGTGCCCCATTGGGGCTCTGCGCTCGGGATCCCTCTCRGGCCCTTGGGCTCTGGTCTTCCCTATGTCTGCCTCATGTCTTGGGGGTTGCGTCTCGGTCCTCCACAATCACTATTAAATATTCCATTGGAGAAATCTTGTATATACACGCATGTTCACAACCGCTCACAAACAGGTGTTCTGATCCGGGGGGTTCTGACTGGTCACTGAGTGTTTATAAATGTCTATGTGTATATACTGACAATATTTATGAATGTAGGCATGCATGTATGTATGTATATCGTTATACAGTATATGTATGGGTATGTGTATATTTTTATATATGCCCTCCATGTATTTATCCATTTTATTTTTCAGGTGAGCGGACAGATGTTGGGTGTGTGGTCCTGTGTTTTGTTGGTGTATATTTAATATACTTCTAATCGCTATTTCAATCTTTCTATCTTTCTAATTACTTCTCTCTCTGTTTTTCTCTCTGTCTCTATTTTCTCTTCACTTAAAAAAAGTCACTGATGATGAAGAAATAAATAAACTAAATAAACTAATATTTGGTTTCGTTTTCTACTGAAGTGACACAAAAAAAAGATAATAGGTGATTTTCAACAGCAGAGGAGCTTTTCATAGTGCATATAACCATTTTAATTATTCCCCTCTCCTATATTTTCTTTAGTTTGTTTCCAAACTAAAGAAGCTGTGGCCATTTACAGTCTTTATAACAGCTTTTATGGGCTTTTTGTCTTCTTTTTTTCTCTTTCGTAGGCGCTTTCTTGGCTTAGCAGGATCCCACGAGTAAAGTAAGGGGATGTAATTGGTCTGTATATAAGTGTACGCTGCAATTCCAGCACATGAACCATTCAAATGTGATTTATTTTTAAATAATGCTTTAAAATGATGCGTCAAGTTGAAGCTACTTACCAGTCATTGTTTGCTGAAACGTACATTAAAAAAACATGCAGCACATTAGAATGACCATCAGCTGAGTGTTGGACAATGGATTCACTCCTCTGGTGGTGCAGGAGCAAACAGCAACAACAACAAAAAGTGCCTTAGGTCCTTATAATGCCTTGAAAGTAGCAGTTGTTATAAGCCTCAAATAGCCCTCTGGCTCTAAAACACCTAATGCTGCTCCAACCAATTGACCCATAGCACTAAGGACAAAATAGACTTTTAAGGAGTTGCCAAAGCCAGAGGGAAATACCTCCATTTTTTATTAAGGCATAAGAAGCAACAGCAGAGCAGATAGGGAAGGGCATCACTTGGAACAAAAGAACAGAGCGTAGAAGTAACAGTTTGAAGAGATTTAATTGTCACACTTGTTTGAGAAAGATAATTTTAGCATTCTAATGAAAGAGAATAAACCAAAATAATGAGATATTTGGTATGCACACTCAGGGGAAGCAAAAGAAAAAAAAAGGATTAGGATGGGGGGACAAGGATAGGGCCTGTTAGAAAGGCACTGAGGGGAAAAAATGAGAAGAACTGAGGAGCAGACAGTAGTCTGGGAGAGAGGAGAGGCTGTCATGCATGGTGACCACCTCTCATGGGAGATGATAACAAAACGAGCCGTTATGTAATTATATCTTGCTTACCAAATCGATTTGAGCCAAAAACAACAGCAAGTGCAACAAGCGAGAAATCTTTCCCCAGCACCGACCGAAGCATAAATTGATGACAGCAAAATTGAAGCCATCAATGGCTGCCAAAGAGAGCTGCTGGTTCTGGCAACCCAGTGATGATCAGAGATGTATCCACACATCTGCCTAACACCAATCCTGTGCAAAATCCTGGAAGTACTCCCAGTTTCTAGGATTGAGAGGACTTGGGTGTCGTAGCAAAACTAAACCTCCACTAATCCATTACCTCCCAGCTAGTTCTTCAGCTTTTTTGGAAGTCTAAAGAAATGTACTCACAATATAAGCTGTAGTAGATCATACGTATCTACCTGGAAAAATTTCTTACAATTATTATTTTTTCATTAAGCATGTATAAAAACATTCAGTCCTGCAGTAGTTCTACTCAGAAAATCACTTAGGTTACTGGAGTGAGTTCCACATGCCAAATATGTATGAAACATGAAGCATTGTCTGCCCTATATGTGCTCTGCCAAGAAGTCACTGTAAGCTGCAGCAGCTGTTTGTTGACTTAGATGTTTTATTAATTTTCTTGGTTGGTTGGACTTTAATTATGGCTACAGTACCCCATGCCTCATGATGCACCGGGAAAAGTAAACTAGGGTACCACTTTACAATAAGGCTCCCCTTATAGATGTCTTATAAATAGTTTATAGATGTTATTAATTCATCTGTAAACACTATAAATTATTAATAAGTGTTTATTATGCATTAATTAATGACAAGAGACAAAACTGCCCGGTTTCTTGCCAAATAGTGACCCAAATCTGTTCATCTAAAGGTGCTCTATTAAACATTTCAGACTAGTTTAATACCTTGTAAGACCAATAATGTATACTGGAAACACATATTTTACGTATAATATTGTACTGTATTACTACATTATACATATCCACAACTATCGACGGGAGCCTTATTGTAAAGTGTAAAACAGTATAAAGGCTCTCTTATGGCATTTATTAGTCATTAATTAATAGTGTACTTTCTTACACTTTACTATAAGACTCCCTTTGAAAGTTGTGGATATGTATAGTGCAGTAATACAGTACAATATTTTATGTAAAATATGTGTTTCCAGTACATTATTGTGCTTACAAGGTAACCTAATCTGAAATGTTTAATAAAAACCTTTAAGATGTAATATGAACATATTAAGCTTACTTTTTAGCAAGAAACCAGATACCAGTAGTTTTGTTTTTTCTCCTCCTTAATTAATGCATAATAAGCATTAATTAATAATTTATAAAGTGTTTACAGATGAATTAATAACCTATCTATTAACTCTTTTTAAATCATCTATAAGGGGAGCCTTATTGTAAAGTGGTACCTAAACTGTGGAGATGTGTGTGTTTGTGTTTGTGATCTCACCTGTCAGTTGCTGATTGGTATGGGCGGAGCTGACTTCCCTCACCTGTTCCTGATGATGAGCCTTGGAGTATTTAAGCTTCAGAGAGAGATCTGTTCCTTGCTGAATCATTCAGTTACCTTTTGTACTGTTGAGGCAGCTCTTGTTATATTCTCCTCGTTAAAACCTCCCTGAGTAATTTTGATGTTTTTTTCCTCTGTGCCTCCAAGTGCTGTGTGCATCCTGTGTGCTGGATTGGATCTCCAACGTGTTTCTCTGAAGTAACTCCTCGCTCCTGGAAATGATCTGCTCTGCCCTGCCACTCTCCTGTTGGAAACAAACCTGCCTTTAAATAAATCACTCGTTACAGATTGGAATTACCTCCTGGAAACATTCAAAACGCCTCCTCCTCTGGGTCTGCCTCCTCCACAACCCCTGTAAGACAAAGAAATCTATATTGTTACATTTACTACTCACCTCCTGAGCAAAAAGTAATTTTTTCCCCTTTCAGGAACTTTTCCCCACCAAAACCTGCACTGTAAATAATCATTTAAACTTTTACCTATTGTCCTGAGTCTTTATCAGTCTTTGCTTGTGTTTGGGTACTGCTCAAAAAAATAAAGGCAACACTACTGCTCAAAAAATAAAGGGAACACTTAAACAACGCACGCTAACTGCCGATCTTAATCAATGAAATATTCGCATTGAGTACTTTGTTCTGTACAGAGTTGAATGTGCTTCACAAAAGTTTAATTTACTTGGACTTAGCGTGCGTTGTTTAAGTGTTCCCTTTGTTTTTTTGATCAGTATATTTACATCCTGGTGATATAAACTAGATTTTAAGAGTGAAAAGGGAGTTTTTGAATGTTTTTGTTTTGCTGTTACGCCTGCAGCTGTATGGCTGTACCAGTGATGTGCGGTCATTAGAGGCAGGTGAGGCAAAGCCTCCATTTTCATCATGGAAATAAAAAAAACAATATTAAACACATTAAACTGTCATATTTATATAATGGTTTATACTATAAACACATTTTCAATTAACTTAAACACTTTTTTAATATTTTCTTATTCAAAATCGTTGGATTTCATTCTGTTCAAATACAAGAGGCGACGGACTATGGAGAAAAATTTATCTCAAGGTACGCACTGTGCGTACCTTAAGATTTTCCTTTGAGTTAAAAAAATGTTTTCATATGTATTAGACTTTAATGATTCTTCACTCTTTATTGCAAAAATTGTGAACAAAATAAAATAAGAAATTGTCTTTTGTCAAAATGTCCTGTACATTTACCTGTGTGGCAGTGGCAGATGCTGGTCTTTCAACAAGAGGAAGCTCAGTTTCGGCCTACATTATAAAATGTGTGGGTTATAAATTCTACCCTCCATTCCTTTTCAAGAAAACGATTTGTGACCCTGTCACAGATCTTTTTTTTTAGTTTATAGTATTTGTTCATTTCATTTTAAAAAACCAAACATTACATACAACAAAATGCAAATAAAATAAAAAGAAAGGCAGCAGCAGAAGAAAAACATCTTATATCTGCTCCTATTTACAAAAAAAAATATTAATTTCAAACATTAAACCAAATAATAAAACAAAACAAAAAATTCAACTCCTCAAACAGTGACTCATACAAATACTAATTAAACAATTTCATATTTATTTAACAATTTTGCTTTGATGATTTTTTAAAGGGATTAATTTATCCAATGCTTTTATAATCGTTTTCCAGATTATTCTATAGTCTTTTACAGCAGCCAGCTCTGTTATACCAGGACAGCTGAAAAGACCTGTTATTTCCCCACTGTGGGATCAATAAAAATGTATTTTTTTAATCTTATGTTTCCCCAACTTTTGCACCAAAGTAATCTGAGGAGTTGATCAGCCCTGCTGTTTAAATCTGAGTTTTTCTTTGTAGACAAGACTATCAAATGGCTTCGCCAAAATCCGGTCCACAACATTCAAACGCTCTGCCATTATGTGCAGCTTGTTACCTAGCTAACTCGCTAGCTGGGACTGGCGCGAGGCTTCAGTGAAGTGTGTCCGCCTTTAACACAAGCAGATACAATAAAACCCACAAGAGATAAAAACTCGATTTGTTGCTAGTCGCTTTTAACAAAGAAAATGCCGCTAAGAGGATCAGGAAAGTCTCTCCGGTTCAGCTCAAAACAGAAACGATAGTAAAAACTGCTCCCACTGAATGTTTACACCAAAGAGATCGCAGATTCGCTCATTTCGCTGTCAATCAAAAAGGGATTCAGGCTCAGACAGATCATCCAATCATCATACAGAAACTGAGCGTCCGAACACGCCCACTGCTCCATAGACCCCCAGAGACACTCAGTGTCCGGGGGCGGGACAAAGCCCAGCATTTATTCAATGACTCGTCTCGTTTTTCTGCATTTTTTTGCCTCACTATTGAAGTCTGTGGACGCTCAGCGTCCGACTGTTTAAAGCTCTGTGAAGCTGTGGGAATGAGGGAGAGGAAAGCTGCGTCATTACCAGTGATAAGAAGCTGATTCTGAACAGAAGTTGAGCGCGTTATAGTGCATATTTAGTCAATGACATGAACACAAAACAGTGTACATATATTTGATCACTTTTTTTTTCTTTTAGGGGAAGCTGAGCTTCCCTGGCAGTCTTAGAGCAATCGCCTCTGCTGTGTGCATCTGTGGGGGTGGACGCATGTGTCCATAATAAAAAATAGGCCTAATTGATTTGTTTATTTTGTTTATTTGGTAGCTGCCCTGGCGCGTTTTCCTTAACTTGACAGTGCAGTGAAGCTAAACATGAGTGAGCAGACTTTTAAACGGTTGAATCTTGTGGAAACGTGTGCGAATTAAAGTGCCATCGCTTTGCCTCATCCTCTGGATGTAACTGACAGCACCTGAGCCAAGAAATCTCTCCTCCTGCGGACAAAGCTTCTCTCTGCCTTCACCTCCGCAGCTACACCTCTCCCCCAGGAGCCCAGCTGCTCTCAGCCACAGGTAACTCTATCCACCTGGTTTCAGTCAGACCGTCATCTTTTTAGAGTTTGAGCAAAATGTCTTCTGAGCTGAGGGTTTCTTGTCGCTCCACATCTTGCTCCCCTTCAAAAGAAAAAAAAAAAAAGGAAAAAGAACTCTGATTATCAGCTTTCACTGACCTCACCTTTTTCTCAGTCTCTGTTTTCCTGCATTTTGACATTTTGAGATAGTTTCCACTACAGTCTGCATAAATCAGATCCATATTCTTGCCCTATTTTATTTAATACTTGTTTTAACACTGTGGCCGCAGTGCAATGATTGTCTGATGCTGCTCTGCCTTCCTTTCTCTCTCGAATTCCTGCAAAGGACACAAGACAAAAATAAGGATATAATGTTGCAAACTGCAGCCACTAAATAGCTTGTCCATTTTGTATTTTATTTTTTTTTCTTTTCGTTGACTTTTCTTAATGTGATGAGCAGTGGCGGCTGGTGGATTTTTCTCCAGGTGGGGCTACAACTCCAAAATATGCATATCTCAAAAGGCAATCACACATGTACTAAGTTGTTTCACATCAGTGTCTTTATTAAATAAACTGAAATAATTTAAAAGCATTAAAAAATGCTACAATGTCATGTAGTGTTTTATTTGTTGTGCATAAATTTTGCCCTTTTTTACTGAGACGCAAATCTCTTCGTGACTCTGGTTAAAGTCAGGAAGTTTTAACCA
This sequence comes from Austrofundulus limnaeus, assembly GCF_001266775.1. Classification (NCBI taxonomy): domain Eukaryota; kingdom Metazoa; phylum Chordata; class Actinopteri; order Cyprinodontiformes; family Rivulidae; genus Austrofundulus; species Austrofundulus limnaeus. Next base: position 139,384 of record NW_013952812.1, read on the forward strand.
GATTCTCTATACAGCATGGTCAGTGCAGTGAGATGTGATGTGTTAATAGCAACAAATTGTTGCACCATTAAGGTACATTATATTATAT